>NC_066362.1:142160256-142410256 GCF_013377495.2 Cygnus atratus | reverse complement strand
GTTAGAAACAAACCCCAAAAAAGGAGGACTACCTAGTGCCTGCTGAGTGCTGAAGGCACTGTATGTAAGCCATGTCTCATCTTTAAGGGAATGACTCTGCAAACATGACTATCATCAAGTCAACAGAAAATCTGAAAAAGCAGGTCAGTGAATGTTTCCTCAAAAGCAACACTTTACTTCCAGGAGTGCTACAACCTTCAGGTATGCAAATATTGAGGGTCTGCAGCCTGTGCTCCGCTAAATTCTATTTCCACCCACACGCTCAGTGTAAATACCTTTGCTCCAGTGGTCTCAATATTTCACACAGTATCACATTTAACTATATAAAGTACTGTTGTGTAGTGGTCTAAGTGTGGAGAGTAGAATAAGAAGATTCTGTTTTACCCACATTGTTTGCTCCATTGAGTACTCCATACAGGCAAAATTATGAAGTATGCAAAAGCCCATCACGCAGGATGAACTCCAGGAAAGAAACTCTCTGCATGCAGCTTTGTGTGCATGGTGAGACATGACTAAGCCTTGAGTAATATGTCACAACTATAATTATTTTATTAATATTGTAATTAATTAGGAAATACACTCCATCTTCTTTCTCTTTTGTCACCTTCCATTGCACTGTGTCAAATTAAATTTAGTTACAATGAACTTCTACCCGGTAATGCTCTATAAAGACAACAAGAATATCCAAAAAAAAAAAAAACCAAACCACAAAACAAACCAACCAACCAATCAACCAACCAAAAAAAAAAAAAAACCAACCAAAAAAAACCAAACAAACAAGTAATTGCCTTCTGTAAACAGCAAATATATATTTTTTTCCTTTTACAAAACAGGATAAGGACTCAAGAATATTTAGATATCATCCAGCTAAATGTACGTTAACATTTTTCTAGGTAGGTATCTCACAGGAACCATCAGACCCTATTAAGAAATACCTGTTTTGTTTTTCAAAATGCCTCCTGAGCTGTGTGTCAACTAACTCTTGGTGTGTTGGTCTTTTCACACTCAGAGCCAAGAAGCTCTCAGGAAAGGTGAAATTTCAGAAATCAGCAGTCATAGCTAGGTCACTGAACATGTCTTTGTCCTTTAGCTGGATTAGCGTAAGCCCTGAAACCTTAGAAACAGATCTCCAGAGCTGAGTCAGTGGGGCATCCATATGTTTTCCCTAAAAAGAAAATTGCTTAAAACAAATTTTTATCTGATAAACTTGTCAGTCACACTTTTGCTAAACATATATATATGTATATGTATAATGGAATGGAAATAGAGAAAATGAAACACCTAGAAAAAGCAGATTCCCTAGAAGTACTTAAAAACTATTCATAATTAATTATTGTGTTCACGTAGATGCTGACAGGACACAAAACAAATGAAGTGGAAAAGCTGCTTCTCCTAGAACTAGGGTATAATATATCTTAATATTTAGAAAGGAGAAATCATAAAACAGGAGCACTGCAACAGAGCAAAGAGCTGACAAACACAGTTATGAATGAGAAAGGCTGCATGGGCTGTAATGAAATAAGCAAGGAAACTGGCTGTGAGGTTGAGGAGCTATGAGGCTTCCTGTAACGTGAGATACTTGGTCAGGACTGGTATGAGACCCTTGTCATTCAGACAGTAATCCAGAGTAAATCTTCCTAATCTATCACACACCCTACCAAGTGCTGGCAATAGAAGAACTGATATCACGGACAGATTTTCAAAAATGTAAATACAGGTATATAAATAAAGGAAAAGCTGATTACAGAAAGATACCTGATAGCTTTTGTCTGAGACTCAAGTTAAAGTGTATAAATAATTCCCATAGCATGATTGCACAATAAAGTAAGAAAATTCCTCAAGGAGAATGTTATATATTTCATTTATTATACATCACTCTTATGTTTACAACTGAAATACATCTTTCCTTGGGGACTGTACCATCATTTATTTTAAATCAATGTTTAAAATTAAATGGTAATCCTCAAGAGAGTGGAGACTCTTCAGTTACCAGCCCTTCCAAGTGGAAATCTTTCTTTCATGTTTCTATTTAATACTCAACCCATTGTTTGAAATTAATTAAAATATATATTTTTTTATAATCTTTTGATTATTAGCTTCAAAGTTTTTTTTATTATTTTAAATACAGAATGTTATAATAATTTCATCTTTTAGCAGTAAATCCAAACTTATTAAACGTGCAAACTGCATTATCTTCTGACCAATAATCAAAGAAGAAGGGTCTGTTGGAGGCAAATTACAGGTTCTTGCTTAGGAACAGTCACCTGATATATAAGTAGTGCATTTATAATGTTTAATTGTGGTTTCCTATTATCAAAATCAAATATAGGGGGAAACAGTTAAGAGGATGCAATGTTTAATGTCACTCAATGCATTGTTTTGGTGCATCTCAGGACAGAGGTTTATTTTGTGATATACAATGGCTATTTTACCTGTGGAAGGTACTCTTTTGCAAGCTAACCATATAGACTGAGTATTGCAACACAGGGGAATACAGACACACCCTCACCGTCTACAGAGTTCAGATCTGGCGTACATATGGAGGCAGGAAATCTGCACTACAAATGTTTGTCATCTATTCATGTTTTCATCTCCTATTAGCATCCTGACCCTCTCATAGCATGCCTGACCTGGTGTTTTGCTCGCAAAAGTTACATGCAAGAAATACAGGAGTTCAGCAGCTAGAACTAGCAATACAATGCATTTCATCACCTTCACAGAAGATTTCAAAAGGAAAAGAAGAAATAAGACCCCTGGCTGATAAAAAGACGTTCCAAATCAGTGGATGCATAAGTCCCAAAGTCTATGTCCATGTTCTAGATTATTTCAGCTTTAGCACTTACATGCGCTAGTGTAGAGACCAGAATTAGCTCTGAAGTATGAATCATAGCATCATGGAATCAGAACCACAGAATGGTTTAGGTTCCAAGGGACCTTGAAGATCATCCAGTTCCAAGAAGGGACCTTAAAGATCTTCTAGTTCCAACTCCTCTGCCATGGGCAGGAATACCTTTCACTAGATGACCCTGAGATCTGCTTTGTTCTGTCCTGCTCTTACACATTCATGAGGTCTCAACAGTCATTCAGGGGGCCTACAAAGACACTCATCTTTGGTGGCAGAGACAGGGATTTACAGAATATTTTATTTACGGGATTAATAAAAGTGCACACGTGCCTGCTCAGATATGCTTTTAAACCCTGCACCAGAGCTCTCCAATGAAAGGAGAACATTGCAGTGAATCTCACTGTGGGCTCAGGCTCTCCCTTGGACAGGGTTTCCTAAAGACCATGGCTCCTCCTAAACACAGTATTGGTATTTTTAGACATCTCTGTAGCTGTTGATGTGGACTGAGAGTGTTCAGGTGATGGAAATCTTTATTCCAAAACATACTCTGAGTCTCTTCTTAACCTTTCATGTGAAGCATAGTCTGTATGCACCTTTATAAAGACAAAGCGAGGAAAGTATGTGGCTGCAGGAATGCATGCCATTCCCGTAGGTAAGAGAGTAAAAAACCCGCACCCTGATACAAAAGACTGCTAATGAGGTCACACTTCACTCAGTGCAACTGGAAATACAATTTTCTGATACTTAAGGAAAACTGTTAATATAATAAGACTTTTATCAAAGATTAGTTTGAAATGGAAGTTGCTAATAGGATAGAAAGTAACTAGAACAGTAAGGGTAACATATCGGAACAGCAACTTTCATATAATTTGAAGACTTTTGTTCTTTCATGTCAAATTAATGACTTTCATATACCTTTTTGCAATTTTCATATGGTATTAGTGACATTTGTGTCTTAGGAGCAACTTTTCATATATGCTCTCCGAGAGACTTTTGGCATGTGCTGGCAGCTTTCATATTTTATTTAGGATTTTAACTTACTGTCAAATGTTCTGTTTCACAAAGATGAAAAGGAAGTCATTGATGCTGCACTATTTAAACTTCTTAATAAAAGGGTGGATAACAATAGCTGCAGTTTGAGAAAAAGAAAATCCTGCACCTCTGCTGCATTTTGGGGAGCAATCCGTGTGGTCCTTGAAACTTGCAGCCATGCAAATGGAAAATTAAATTTTATGGTCAATTAAGGAACCCTCTCAGAAAGTAAAAGGAATCAGAAAGGTTTTTTTTTTTTTTTTTTTTTTTTTCTTCCCCTTCAGCAGACTATTCATCCCACTGTAAGACTGCGGAGTGAATGAATGATGGAATATTTGACTGATGTAATTTATGGTGCTCCGTATGACAGCCTATTTCAGAGTGTTTGAGGTTTTTACAGTCTCTGGTAGTAGTACCTGCTGCTGAAACAAGAGATTACTCTCCCTGGACAGACAGTAATTTAATAGTACAACTGTGTAGCTAGCCACCTCCTACTGTATTTCACCACCCACTCCAGTCAGCTTTTGATAGATATGCCTCAGCACTTGGAATATGAAGCACAATGTATCCTGCTCACAGTCTGAGGAGATACATCAAGGGTGAAAAGCTGGAAAGAAAATAAATAAATAAAAGTGCTAAGCACTGTTTCTTAGTTATGTCTTTTTTTACTGAAAATACAGAAGGAAAGGACAAAGTGCTGCACTATATATTGGGCGTTGTTAGCTTTTCAGGCATGTGGTCAACACTGGCAAGATTTTTTGTCTTGTTATTTTATTTTTTGTATTAGACCACAAAGTCCTCTCAGTTCTCTATAAAGATATATTTTAGAACCAACCTAAAAGTGTAATTGCACCTTCTCATTAGTAAAAAAGAGTGTACTAACTCTGTGCGTAAGAGCAAGGGGGTGACTCAGGGTGATATAAGAGCTTTATCCTTCCTGGAGCCACCGCCCCACATTACAACTGTCAGACCTGAGCACATGCACAGGCATTCATTCAGCCCGTCTCCCCTTGCCCAGGAGATAAGGGGAAGCATTTTCCAAGGGGTAAGGCTCCTCATCGATGACTGCAAAAAGGCTACGAAGGCTGAAGATACTAACAGGACATCAGAGTTTCTCTGACAGTAGATTCGGCCTATATCACCTTTCCTGGCATTGCTGTTCCCATCAGAGGGTGAAAAGGTGCTGAGCAGGAACTGACAATGCTTAGGGAGCAGATGCTGAGGAGGAGAGGCAGGTAACCCTGAGCTGCCTCTCACAGAAACATATTTTTCCATTAGAGAGCCTCAGAGCTGAGCTCCTGCGGTAGGATGGGGGTGGTAGTAGCACAGCCCTGCTGGATCACTTCTTTCTTCTGCCAGAGAGCCTTCAAACCCCATAATCCTCAAGTTACGAGTTACAAGCAAACCTGAGCAGTGTGCTGTTGGAGACGTGCCATCATACAGGCAAGAATCTTAGATTCACTGGGTCAGGGGAAAAAAAAAAAAAAAAGAGGCTCTGTAATTGCTGATGCACTCATGGTGTGGCAGGGAAGACCTTGGTCCTGGTCCCCATTCTGACAACTCCCCCACTACCTTCTCCAGTGACTGCTTAAAGAGCCTGTGGAGGTTTCCTGGTTGTGGTAACAGCAAAAACACTCCTCTCCAACTACTACTTCATGTTCCTTTTCCTTCTTGAAACTACTTAATTATATCCTTTCCAGCCACACTACAGGAGAAAAAAAAAAAAAAAGAAAAAAGAAAAAAATGTTTTTATAATAGCCAGGGGAGCTTCCCCAGTGAAAATACCTCCATGAATATCTATTCATGGTAGGATTTGCTCTCCTTTGCCATTCTGAATATTTCTGTGAATAAATTCTTACTCTTCTAGAGCTTTGTGAGTTAGGAAGAAACCAAGTAAATCAATGGATTTTATTGCAAGAAGGTTTGTGAATCCTTCCTCCACTTTTTTTTTTTCCCTTTGATTTTGTCGCTTGGCCCAATGTTCAAAAGGAAACAAATATGCTTTTTCATCTCTTGTACACGCACACACACACACACACTCACAGACATATCAGCAACCAATTAAGAATGGGACAGACCAGAGTAAAAAACGCTTTGGCAGCTGCAGGTATAATTTGATACTAATAAGAAGGTGAAGGAAGATCCGTCAGCATTTATTCTCTAAGGACACCATCCAGCAACAACAGATTGCTTCTGTGAGGATTCCAGTGCTCACAAGCCCCGCTGAACCCAGGTGTATGAGAGGGCTCCCAGGTGCCCTCAGCGGCCTGCAGAATCAATCCTGACCCCTAGCACTGCATGGGAAGACCTTGGCACTCAGCCATCAGGGAGACCGCGCTATCAAACAGTCCTCGCTGGATAAGATCCGGGTTAAGTCTTCAGCCTCCTGTGGATGTTGAGCTGTGATGTCCTTATACAGGGAAGCAGTTTTAGGCTAAGAAGCACTGAGCACCTAATCTAGGCAGGAGGAAAACCAGGAGCTTTTTATTATATATATATATATATATATATATATATATTTCACAGACCTCTTCTCTGCTTATTAGGAGGTTCCACATCCTTGGGACTGTGGCCAGGTCTCAGAGCTGGTGAGCAGGCTGCACAGTTTCTGCTAATAAAGTCCCTGTTCCAACTCTGACTCCTCAGATCCTGCTTATAACACACAAAATAGGTTTTTGCACCTTCCTGTCCAATCTACCCATATTATGTTTGATACTGCATTTCCCAATGTTACTTCTTAGAAGCCTAGTTTTTCCCTGCCCTCTTTTTGCACTTTCCAGCCTGCATCGTGCTTTTTACTGCTGCTGTCCCCTTAAGATGTCCTTGAACCCACATAAGATCTTTTATTTCTTTTATTTTTGCTTCCCTAATCTATAGCTCTTTTCATCTCCATGTAAATGTTCTCTTACCTGTTTTCCTGTGTGCCCCAAAGCCCCTGACTGATTTCCAGGTTTCTGATCAGAATATTCTTTCTCAGTTTCTCTTATAACTGCTAAAGGAACAAAATCCATGCCCAGCTCCTCCATCTCACCGCTTCAGCTATTCACGCTCTGTCCCTTCCCTGCTGCAGGGAAGTTTTAAGAACTAGAAAACTGTGTTGATACTGTCTTTTTAGTATCAGATTCACTATTACTTTAGGAGAACAATAATAAAACTGCAGGTCTTAAAACAGACTTGATCTATTTAGTCACTGCATGCTAGCAGAGCCCTTTAGATTGGTACTATACTTTCCAAGGAGTATTCTCCAGTATAGTCTCTAGGAATATTAGGAGGGATCAAATGTCAGTTGCTGAGAGAGTAATGTCCTTGACAGATTGTTTTGTTTTATTTCATCTTTTAGATTAACTTTTATTTTTTATTTTTTATTTTAAATACGTGTTTATTTACACACATAATAGTTTTAAAAACTGAACCCTGTTAGCCACAGGGCTGCAGGTACCAGCAGGCACCAGCAAAACAATAAATGCATTATATTTCCTGGCCAGTGGCTCTTAAGTCTGACTTGACATGATGAGCAGCAGGGTCTAGCCAGCAAGTCACATCTCCTAAATTTGGCTTGCCTAGGGAAACAACTAACATTTCTGCCAGCTTTAGGGATCTTTGATTTTTTTTTCCTCTCAGTGTTAAGTGCCTTCTTCAATAGGTTTCCTAAGGAGAACAGGGATGGTTTTCATGTCACCTGGATCTCTTTGAGAGAGGGTGCTTATTAGGCTGGGTCATATTCAGTATGGCAGTCCAAATAAAACTGTCCATCCCCAAAAAATCTTGTTTGTAGCATCAAGAAAGCACACGTTTCTCAATGTTAGTCCTCCCCATTTTCATATTAAATGAGATTTCAATGTGAAGTGTCAACCTTTGTTTACATCAGCTTTACTGATCAGCACATGAGCACCACAGTCTGCGGCTTAACCACCAGTGATAGGTTGGGATTGAGGCTGGGTATTAGCAATGTGAAAACACACCCAAGTAGCAATGAAAAAAAAAAATCATCTGACTTCTATGAATATTTGTGGTGTTTCATACTTCCTGGCATTCAAGGAACAGCTTGATGAACTGATATTGCTGTCATCTGAGCTCAGGAATGTCGCAATAGGATGTCACTGACACCGCATTGGTTGTACTGGAGAAATACTGCTCTGTTGGCCAGATACATTAAAGGGATACCTGAAAAGGGCTGCTCAACCTTACCTCCCTCTGTTTTAGAGTGCTAGCATGTCTCCTGAAGTTCTCTATTCAGAAATTTATTTGAAATCCATTTTGTAATGAGCCATCAAATGATAACTCCTAATGTTCAGACTAATATGCATTGACAGCAGGTGTTGTTGTTTACTATTATTTTTATAAAAACACATTTTTTTTTTTAAAGTCTGGTCTCTTCTTGCTTGTTAAAAATTAAAATGCTGATAAATAATATTTAAAAACCATCCATAAATTTTAGAAACTACCCATTTAGTTTGCAAAAATTGAGCCCCTCGGGTTATCTGCCAATGATCCTTTCCTCTTTCTTGTCCTCTCTCTATGTCTCCTGTGATCCTTCCTGTTCCTGCTCTCTGCTACCAGTTCAGACAGGGCTGGAATGCCCAATAAAATACTTCTATATTGTTTGAAATGATGTGCCATCAAAAGGTTCATGGTACTTGAACATTTTCAGCTTTGACTTTTTAAGTCCTGCTTGTAACTCTTGGTTCTCATTGCTGTGTGAATTTTTAACCCTCCCAAAGTATAAAGGTTTTTTTAAAAATATTATTAGTATTGTTTTCCTTTTCTTTATGATTACAAACACAAAGAAAAGAGTATAAAATCCTCAAGGAGCAGCTGCTCTGCAAGGACATTATGAGTGTCCATGGTACTGCTGCAGCCTGAGCATCTGTCACTCAACAAAATGTCATCTTGCCCAACCAAATCCATTGTGCAATCAGAGTGTAGAAAGCACTTGTTTAGAAAGGTTTATGGGCTGATGTCTGTTTGAATGAGTAACATCTGGACTATGATGGGCAGGTTGCGCATTCATGTTCAACCAAGCCAGCGCATCTTAATAGCGAAGAGTATGTTTTAACTGAAAGGAAAACTCCAAACAAAAATCTTGAAACAAATGTCACCCCTTCCCCATTTTGAAAATCACATTATTTTCTAATTTTCAGTTGTAAAGAAATCCAGCTTTCATATAAGTGCATCAATAATCTTTAGAGGTCATGGCTTATCATTCATAAAATAACCACAGCAGATATTTGAGACAAATATCATGTTATTTTTGTTGGATATGCTAAGCAAATCAACTTTTCAGGAAAAAAAACCAACAAACTCAACCTATCAAAAATTGTATCTTTGACAGAACTGGGGATTGAATGAGGCTTTCATTTATATGGACACAAACATATCAGATTCAGAAATTACCTATCAAGTTATAATATGAACATATCTCAAAATATATAACATAAATAATATTAAATCAAGCTAAAATTGTAAGTTTTAGAGAAAGAAGGTTTTAAAATAATTTACTTTTCTAATGGCCTGAGATAATCTCAGATGTACCGGTTTCATACTGGTTTCATACTGGTGTAAATCTACTGATCTTAGCATTGTAAATCAAATTCTAACTCCTTAAGTGAGACTAATCAGTACTAATTAGGGAAGTTTATTACTTTACTTTCCCATTTAAAGATTACCTTTTCAATCCTTATCACATATACAGGAGTCACTTTGTTAACACATGCCACCATAGGTTAAAAAGTACTCAGCAGAGTGATTTGTCTGTTTCATATTTTGGCTTTGTTGTTGAAATATTTTCATTTGCTTTTGCTTTGAAGTGCAGAGCAGCACCCTTTCACTCACCCACCATTTTTGAAGGCAAAATGTAAATCACAAGAATTTATTTCTAACAAACATTTCTTCTTGAGGATTTTTAATCACCTTAATATATATATATATTTTTTTTTCCCCAGACACAAATTAAATCAGACTATTATGAGAATTCCCAGAGGAATTTTGCCTTCATTTACAGAGAAGTTCCAATGAAATTCTGACAATGTTACACTTTTCTGCATTTTTTATTTATTTTTTTTACAGAAATAAAGGAAAAATGGGGGTAAAACTGATTGTTAAACCACTAGCTGATGATCTAATAGATCAATGGTTGTTTTCATACTTGAAGATGTCCCAAGGTATATTATATATATATATATATATGTATGTATATCTCTCCCCACACACCTCAATGTACAGACATAGAACTCACCTAACCCCTTTGTCCCCATAAATCTTTTACTTTAAAATAAACCCCATAGTTTCTTTTCCACCAAAAGTTTTTGCAATTCCACACTACAGATTATGAGGTACTTTTCTGCAGAGCTCTGATCAGCAGATTTGATATATGGATTTAGATCAATTTTTTCTTATGGCAAATCTATATGTTATTCTACTTCTTCATTTGGTACTATTTGCTGAGTGGCTGTTACTTGGGAGCAAAGGTCAGTATCTTGCTGTTGGAGCAGCAGAGTAATCTTTTACTCCTCATAAGGGTAGTCAGAGATATTAAATCACAGTTGACGTACCTGAAGCACAGCAACTTCATCCATATTTTATCTGCTGTAAATTTAATACCACAGCACTTTTTAGGGTGATGTATTTATTAACTGGCTGGGGATGAGCAGTACAGAAATTCAGTTTGTTCAGGAAAATAAAATGAAGACAGTCTGACAAGTTTATGAAGTAAGCACAATAGCTATTTATTACTTTTTAAACATGCAGTGCACCTAAATGTTTTTAGCAATGTTTGCCCAAATAAATGAATAAAGCTTTCCAAATCATCTGTGTTTACTTTTCTTTTGAATTTTAATAAAGTTTTTGCTTTATTTTTAAAAGCACATCCTAGCTTCCTTCAGAATAAAATGCATTCTTTATGGAAATAAACATAGCTAAGTGTTCAGATAAGCCAGAGAAGGGCATTCTGGGAAAAGAAACAAATCATTCACAGCCCTGTTGTATATTAATCCCATCTTTTCCATTTTTGGTTCTAATTTATTTTGTTCTTTACATTCTACCACCACCAAAATAAATGAAGCCATGAATACAATAACTTTTAAAATGCAAGTACCCACCTTCTACCTGGCTTCTATTGCATTTGAATAGCACTTATTATTTTGACTCAGTATTATTCTTTGCATTTCTCATAGTAAATAATTCACATGGCTTTTTTCTTTCCTTGGAACCATGATATGCTTATGTTTTCATGCAATTAAAAAAATAATCTAGATCTTTTCATCCTTCATTAAGTTTGACTCCTATCTCTTTACAACACAGTAAAGAAAAATGTTTAGTTGTTAAAAAGCATGCTACAACGTCAAAAAAGCAACAATTGTGACCTTATTGACTCTGTCATATTGAGTATTTATGATTTTATTGGTGATCATAGAAACCTGATGCCCAACACAGTCTCGGAAAACTCAGTTTTGGCCACCCCGGCAACATGATAAACGTGGTATTGTGGGCTCACAAATTGCACTTACATCAGAGGCAGAACTCAAGAACACCAACAGTCTAGTCGTCCATTCTGTTTCATTTTCTTCAGTGATGTGGGACTGTGTGTTCCCTGAACTTCAGAGGGACATTCTCTGCAAAACAAATGTCTTTGATTACATATGTGCTTTAGATGCCATTTCTTCACAGAGCTATTCTTTCTCCCTCAATTTATTTATTTTTTAATGTTTGTTTATAAAAAGGACAAGCCAAGTGGTTAAATGATTACAACAGCTCTCTGCCACTCTTTTGGCTGCAGGATTTATTTCCTTGGGACAGCCCATCAAAAAGTAACTACATCACACTATGTAGCTTCTTGTTCTTTGACTGCTGCATCATCAAAAATTCTGTTCTTCAGGTTTTTGGAGATAAGACACCAAACAGTAAGACCTCTCTCTTTAACTCTACCCATGCTGAGATGGGTAATTAGGCAACTCCTGAGTTGTGCCACAAAGACAAGAACAGAAAGTGAAATCCACAGGAAGGATTGCCATAGACTGAATCTCCAATTTACCTTGGAAAGTCTGGAATACTTTTCATTTTTCTGCTTCCAAGTTTGTGCAGAGCAAGTCTCATCTCTTTCTCTCTCTCTCTCTATTTTTTTAATGGAGATGACATTGTGTTGTTCTCTATCCCTACCACAGATCCTCACTGCAGGCCCACCTCCATACTCTTGCTGTGCAGTGTTTACTGCAATTTATTTCCAAAGTACCTATATTATTAAGTACAATCTCTGACTTCCACATTCTTTTTTCCTTTCCTTTCAACTTCCCTGACCCATTTCACCCATTCTTGCATCCTCTCTAAATTTCTGGCATATTTTTTACTCCCTACCTCCTAGAGAAGAACTTGGCAGGACACTGAGGCCAACAGGAGAGTGCACTTTGGTTTTGAGGCCTTTGGATTACCAGCTAAGTTTCCACGACCACTTGTCCTCTGCTGCAAAGCTCCACATGAGTATTATGCTATGGGAAGCATCACAGCAGATGGTTCCTGGGTGGCTGGGTGGCTCCACAGACTAAGAGCAGAAGGCTATAATAGCATATTTACCTGCCAGTCAGAGAATGGAAACCGTGGGGCAAAATTTCCACAAAATAAGCCCCAGTACTCCAACTGTGCAAAGGGAAGGAAAAATAGGAGAATTTTGCATTCTGGCCTGACATACCAGCAAAGAGTACTGGCATTGAATAATAGCACACAATAATAATAGTAATAATATTTGTACATAATTTATCATTATACACTACACACTCAGCTCAAATCCTGGTACCATGCCATTCTGTTCCAGCTCTGTATCCTCCTGTTGCTATACTCTTTTTATTGGCTTACATAGGCTGTGGAAATTCATTTTATTCTAATTTGGAACCTTTGAGGAAAGGCTGAAAAAGCATGTACTACTCCATAGTCATTAAAAATCTCAAATGACAGTATTTCATCCTGCTTTTGAGGCTAAAATATTAGGCTTTGAAACATGAATCACACAGCTTAGTTGAGACTGTGAAGAAGCTTAGGATCAGAGCTTTAGTTAAAAATAAGCTTTAACACATAAAGCTGAGGAAAAGGGAGCGTAGAGGATACCTCAGAAGTCAAAGTACAGCTACTGAGCAACTCTGAGTTTGTGTATGCCATACTGCTCTGTTTTTAATTCAGAAACTGTTGGGCTTCACCAAAGGTGAAAGTGAAGAAACAGGGATAGTTTAGAGATAGGTGTTGGGTAGCATGTAAGGGAAACAATGTCCAGTAAGTCCTAAAGAGTTAACAGTTTACAATGTCTTTCAGCTTGGAGAAGAACAAAAGATGTATTGTTTCACAGTCCCTCTCCCATTGCTTTTTCTTTTTCCTGCTTTCCCCCTTCAACTTTTTTTTTTTTTTTTGGCCTTGTAAATCCTATATTGGCAAGCAAGAATGAAGTGTTAAAAAACATCTTCTGAGAGGTCCATACTGCAATAGTCCTTACACTGTCCTAAGAAGTCACTTCCCCTGAATCTTCTGTCATCTAAATGCAGTCTAAAAGACAAACTGCAAGGACATCCCAGTTTACACATAGAGAAGGAAAAAAAAAAAAAGGAAGAAAAAAAGGATGAAAAACACACCTTGAATCTTGGTTTAGGGAGCTGTACTATCAGTACTATCAGTCTCATAGGTCTGAGTCACTCAATCTGGGTTTATCCTGGATTAGCCATAATTTGCAGGACAATGGGGTTTGTTAGTGCCACTTGTGGTTTCTTTCTGGGTATGTGTTTGAACAGCTCTGACCCTGTTTCTTGATATTGGCCCTTGCAGGAATTGTGTGGAAAGGCTACTATAAGTCTGCAGAGGGGAACTACAGAGGGGAACTTCTACGCTCTAGAGAACTGAATTTCTAAAGTTCAGTTAGCCCCTGAGGAAGTCTAAGGTAAAACAATAATCATCACCTTGCTCCCTTCCCAGCCATTGGAGCACAGGTCCCTGATTATCAGGCTGGCTGCAGGGTGTGGAGGTTATGCAGCCACTTAGACCTCCTTCTCAGCCAGTGCCACTCAGCTTCTTAATATAACAGCGTGATGCTACCTGATTCTAGGGCTGCATTTAAAAATAGTATCCACTTCCCATTTTTTCTTTCTTTTTAAGGCAAACTTCTCTGATTTACATTGATATATTTATAGTGTAGATCTAGGCAGCACAATCATAATTTAGGGAGAATACCTGAGATGCAACACTGATCATTTCTGCAATAGACAGCCCCATTGTTCATAAAACAGGTACCAGAAAAGCTGTGGCAAAAGAAGCATTTAAGTATCCAGCTTTCTGATCTCAACTCCATTTGCACTCCTCTACTCGGAGTGAGGTCCTACAGAGAGGAGAAGGGGCTTAAAGGCACAGTCCTCAGACAATAGCACTCTCAGAATGGCTAATTATAGCACAAAGCCCTAAGAAACTTAAGTGGATTTTGCATGGCTTTATGGAAAGTGGAAACTATTCTCTTTACCATTTGCCAAACCACACACACATTACAGCATAGTGGCTAGAGTTTCAGAGCTTGTGCAAAACCAGGTTACACATCAGTTTCATTATTTCACTTGCTATGTGAAAGCAAGACATAAAAAGCTCTTGAAAAAAACATGATCATGTCCAATATGTCCTATGTCACAGACACCTGGTATATTCTCCATAACTTCTTTCTTGATGCCAGGTCATATTATGTTTCTAAAATTCACACCAGAAAGGGAAACAAAACTTCTGTTAAAAGGTTTCCAAGTGGTCTCCTCAAGGGAAAACCTTTCCCTGCCACACACACACACTAATACACACGCTCCCAAGTGAAACAAGAGGGAAAATGACTATCTTGACTAACTGTCTAATATTTGTGTTCTTGCCAACCACTGAGGTTATGCCTGTGGTCTTTCATCCAAAAGGGGTGACCACAGAGGAGACTACAAGTTGGGGTGGTATTTGTATTGCCTTCTTTCTTTTTAGAGGTAAGTAAGAGTCTGAGTGAAAATTAAGGTTCTGAATATTATGGTTTCAAGATTTACAGTGGAATAGAAGAGAGAGGGAAAAGAAGGCCAGAAAGCTAATAGGTAGGGACATAGTTTATGGAGAGCCAGGGTGTTTTTAGGAAGGTCAGTGCTGCTGAATAAACCATGCAGCCTTCATTAACGAACTGCTAAAACTATTAAAGAGTGAGACTGCTGTCATCCAAGAGACATTACCACAGACCTTATTTCAGCTTAGATATGCGGGTAGCAGATGTATGGTTGGATAGGGAAAAGGTGATGGTGAGACTAAAATCGCTGTCCTGCAAAAACTTACACATATGCCTAGCTTCATAAAATATAAGTAATCCCACTGAAATCTTTATGGACAAAAGGGCTACTCTCAGTGAATAAAGCTAAGCTCTGCATATGAAGCTTTTCAAGACCATTATTTAGGTGTGACAGGGTATCAGAGGAGGTATCTGTTTGAGAAGGGATCAACAGGGAGTTGAGAAGCTCAACCACAAACTCTTTTAAGGTATATGTGGTTCACAGAAGCATAGGGATCAAGACTGCCAGTAGACTATAGGCACCCAGGAGTTTGCTAACTAGATAGGGTTCTTATAGCTCCTCAGATAGACACAGGTTGCTGTATATGTAAATAGAACAGTTATTTTGGTTAAATAGAGCTTAACTGTTTCTGATACAGTCATTTATTTGTCAAGTCTGTTTTATGTTAATTTAATTATAAGAAAATTGAGAAGTGTGATACATAGCTAAGCCCTTAAGGCCGGTTAATCTATTTGGATTGTAACAAATATAATTTTTATTAGCTCAGCCTATTTGGATGGTAACGAGTCTAACCTTTCGGTAGACATTACAGACTCTGAATTATAGTCTATTTTATGTAAAACCAGCATTTAGTTCAATACAAGGAAAGTTCTTTTATCTGTCATTGTGTTAAGGAATTGCTATATTAATGAGGATGCAGTAGGCACTGTGACCATTTTCCAGAAGCAAGGGTGTCCATGCCTGCCTTTCTGGGTATGCTTGGAAAAATGCCCAGGTAAGTCACTGTGAAAATAATAAATCAGGATGTGGGGATTTTTTTTTTCCTGAAAATGACCATAGTGAATAACATTGTTACTTGCATGATGAAAAAAATAACCACGATAATATCTTCCTACTAACTGGGAGAAAAGCAAAAACAAATTAAACCAAACCAAACCAACCAAACAAAAAAAACAGAGCCTCTAAGTTAAATTGGCAAACAAACAATACAAATACCTGTGGACACTCCTTAATTTCTAAGAAAAAAATAATTGCACATTTCACACAAATTAATTAATAGCTTTAGACTTCTTCAGACAAAAACGATCCCATTCCCACTCCAAGTTTTCACATTCTTAAATAAATGGAAAATACCCTACTAAAGTTGAGGTTCTTCTCATGCCACCATTCTGCAACTTCTGACTTCTTTTTAGAAGTGGAAATGAGGCTTTCTCTATATTTCAGAACACTTTTTAAAATTCAGATTAATTAAAAAAAAAGAAAAAAAAAGAAAAAGAAAAAAAAGAAGAGACATTAAGAAAACCTCAATGCAAAAACAAAACAAAAAAACTTGTGAAACCTGTGGAAGTGCATGATTCACCAGAAGTCTTCCTCAAAAACTGGTTGTGGTATGCTTATGTGGAGAGATTCAATGTTTGTGTGTGTAAGAAGGACATATATTTCCAGAGTATATATAAAGACATCATGCTGTATAAAGAAAACATTGTTTGTTAACATGCTCCTGGGGTTTTCTTTCAATTTCTCATGATGAGGATATCGATGGGCTTGCTGAGCATTGATCAACTATTTATAACTGAACCCAGAACGTGGTCTTATTAATGCCAATGCAGAAATGTTAGGCCCATTATTACAGAGGAGAAAGCTTTCCAAATATGTCTTTCTCCACCCTCTCCCCTGACATTTTTAAAGGTTTCACTAAAATAAAAAATAAAAAAAATTGTTGTGACCCCAAGTGTGCTTCTCAGTATAAGACAGAGATTTCACATTTTTATGGAGAATTTTGACTTTTGCTGCTATACAAGAACCAGTGACAAGTGTAAGAAAGTGTAATACAGAATAATTGATACTTGAAGTGATTTTAAAAATTTCCTTAATTTTTCAAATTTTCCAGAGAACACAGGCATCTTTGTGATAACCAATAACAATTTAGAGATATGAATAATTTGGCTTTTCAAAAAGTCTTAAGAGGGAATGTTAATTTGATTAAACTTTAAGGACAATAATAACGCAAAAATTACTTGAGGGTGATGAAACAAACATTTGAGTATGAAAATGTCAATACATTTAAACTGTTGTAATTCTGATACCCATATGTTTCACAAGAATAGTTTTAAAAATCTATATCTAAGAAGGTGCAGTTTTTAGAAGGATAATCCTTATGTGAACAAGGCTTCTGAGGTCTTGCCAGGTTTTGGAAAGTGTGCAGCTAAAAGTGATAGATTTTGTGTGCATGTGTGTTGTATGTGCGTGTTTAGGTGGCAGGAAGGGAAGAAGGTGAAAATGATACTGAGTTGGTGTAGATGAGTGCTGGAAAGGGTTGGTGTGGTGGTATTACTCCAGTGGGCAGCCAAGCTCCACCACAAGGAAAGGGGGAGAAAATACAGTAAAAAGGGCTCAAGGGTTGAGATAAGGACAGGGAGATCACTCAACAATTATCGTGAAAGGCAGAACAGACTCAGTGTAGGGAGATTAAAGAAATTTAATGCCTATTACTAACAAGTTAGAGCAGTGAGAAACAAAGAAAACAAACACCTTCGCCCCATCCACCCTCTTCTACCTCCTCCCCCCCGAGCAGCTCAGGGGAACAGGGAATGGGTGCTGCAGTCAGTCCCTGACTGCTCCTTCATGGTCATTCTCTGTCCCTGCTCCACGCGTGGACCCTCCCACGTGATGCCGTGCTTCCTGAACTGATCCTGCAGGGGCTGCCCACAGGCAGCAGCTCTTCAAGAACTGCTCCCACATGGCTCTGTACCATGGTGTCCATCCATTAGGAGCAAACTGCTCCAGCACGGGTCCCCCATGGGCGGCAGCTCCCCCCAGACCCCCTGCTCCTGCGTGGGCTCCTCTCCACGGGCTGCAGCTCCGGCCCGGGGCCTGCTCCTGCGGGGGCTCTCCATGGGCCGCAGCCTCCTCCAGGCCACATCCACCTGCTCCAGCGGGGGCTCCTCCACGGGGGGGCTGCAGCATGGAGACCTGCTCCATGTGGGACCCATGGGCTGCAGGGGACAGCCTGCTCCACCAGGGGCCTCTCCGCAGGCCACAGGGGAACTGCTGCTGTGTGCCTGGAGCACCTCCTGCCCTCCTTCTGCACTCAGCTTGGGGTCTGTAGGGCTGCTTCTAACTCCTCTTTCTCCCAGCTGCTGTTACGCAGCAGATTTTTATCCCTTTCTTAAATCAGCTTTCACAGAGGTGTGAACAACATCGCTTATTGGCTCGGCTCTGGGCAGCGGTGGGTCCCTTTGGAGCCGGCTGAATCTGGCTCTTATCTAATGTGGGGCAGCTTCTGGATTCTTCTCAAAGAAGCTACCCCTGCAGCCCCCTGCTACAAAAACCTTGCCATGTAAACCCCATACAGTCAGAGGCCAGATGTTAGCAGCAGTGGAGGAGGAAAACTTAAATCTCAGAGACAACACATTTCTGTCATTTGTTTTCTTTGCAACAGCATATTGGACAAGCTGCAGCCCCATTTCCAAATACATGTGACTAGTTTTAATGCTGCCCCAACCACTGCCCTCTAGCCCTACAGTTGTTTGGGAAATAAAAAGCACAGGAACCCACTGAAGCCTCTCACACTTCATGAAGGTGTCTCTGCAAAGAACCCAAATTCCCTGCCTCTTTTAATTGGAAACCTGAAAGCTCTGCTAAGGGTACTGCTTTCTGAAAAATTTCCACTGTTGAAGAATAAATTTATAATACAGTTGCTAACAATTTCTGCCTTTGAATAGACTGTACTTATTTTTTTAATTGTGTCATTAATAGTCAAGAAATCATTTAGCAAAGTAATTTTTTTTTCAGGCAGATAATTTACGATCCCAAATTCTATCTATAAAACCAAATGATTATCTTGGGGTAAGGAAAGTTAGTTCATGGTCATACGTTCCGTGACAGGTTACTTCTCTGCATGTTGGAGGGTATGGAATGTATTAGCTCCCTGCTTACGCTCCAACATACTTGCATGTGCTGGGGCCCAATAGGTTCTTCACAACGTTGTGAAATGAACCATTCTTGCTACTCAAGGCAACCATAAAATCCAAGATCTGAGACCACCGTTTGTCACTGAATGACAGTGACTTAATCTCTCGATGTAGGCAGGAATTATAATTTTGTGTTACAGCTCTGAGCTTCAAAATGTACCTGGTCTCTCTCTGTATGATTTCTGTTGAATAAACCATGCTGTTTGGGTGTCTGCTGTGGGGGTGGGGTGTACAAGCAGCGCTATTTGCTGTTCATCTTAGAAACTCAGCTGGTACAGACTTCCTAATTAACATGTTCACAAAAGCTGGCTGCAGACATGTTGTCTGAGAATTACGGGTGGCTGATAGACATTCATGCAAGAGAAAGCAGCTATTAGAAAGAATATTGACTAATATTCATGCATGTTTGGGTGCAGGCAAGTGGATTTCTTCATTAATAAACCTCGCTTATTAACACAAAGGTCATCCTGAAATAATTTGCTATGAAACCACAACCTGAAACTTTTCCTTGGATTTGGTTCTCCTTATGCCTTGTTCCCTCAGGACATGCCTACCCGAAACCTATCACTCTGTCTGTCATGATTTCTCTTATATCTCTTATATCTGGGTGTAATAATGAGCCAGCTTTGTTACTGAGTCAGCAAAAAAAGACCTTTCCTGCTTTCCCAGCTGGATCAACACCTGCCAGGAGGGTGAGGAATCTCAGGCAAACACTGCTAGAGGTAAGAAGAAACACAGTTCTGACTGTGATCAGAAAAAAAAAGCATGTGTTTTGATTAAGCAGTACAGCTCCCACAAAGAAAACTCTTTTTAGTCATATCTGGAAGCCATCATAATACTTGGATGCTAAGATAAGAGGCACTAAATTATATAAATATTACTGTGGTTACTTTGTAACTTAGTATGCCATTTATATTTCTGAAGGAATAATAGCAGACTTTTATATATCCAGTGCCACTTGTGCCCATTAAGTAGGCCCCTCAGACCCCTTGGTTGTAACACCTGGAATAAGGAATGAAGTAGGAAAGACTAGGCACTGTAAATTTACACAAGTTAAAAATGTGTTTGTGTATCTCATGCAACAACATTCTTACATGTACTGTAATGACACTGGAAAGCGTGATACTTGTGCACCAATCAAAAGTCCAAAAGAAGAGACCACGTTGGTCAATCTGATCAGTACAATTTTCACTTTCTAAATACAGTTTTTGAGATAATGTCAAAACAAATATCTGGAGATTTTAACTGTAGTGATTGCTGAATTTTCCATGTATTGCTCACTTTGTTTGCCATCCTGTAAGGTATAATCAGTGGGAAAATAATGAAAGTTGTTATATTGGATGACCCAACTGAGGACACAACATCTGCAGACCAACCATAAGCGAGACCATTCTGGAGACAGAAGCCCTATTTCTCATTTCAGACTGTCTGAAGACTCCGGCATATTCTACTTTTCTTAATCTGTGTATGTGTGTAAGCTTAATTTACAAACCAAAAGTGTAAAATATGTAGTCATTTGTAAACAGAATCTTAGATTTTGCCCTAAACACAACTTCAATGGCAGAGAAAAACTTGTGGAAAGATTACCTTTTTAATGACTCTATGCCCTTTGAATCTTAATACATTATAAAACCTTTGTAAAGAGGAGGTAGGGCCTCATAAAGTCAGGTTGGGCTAAGCACCTAGGAAGAATGTTATTTTCATGCCTAGGAAGAATGTTATTTTCGTGCCTTATACAGGAATCAAGTATCATACAGCTTTCTGTCAGGTAGACATGAATGAAAGACAAATCTTTCTGGTTATATTCAGTAGTATGAAGAGGTCAAATAGAACCTGCCACAGGAAAAAAAAATGATTCTGCCCCAAGGTAAAGTGGAAACCTGTCTGATATGTAGAATCATTCATCTTGCAGACTGAGAGGTGCAAATATACGTTCTTACTGAATGGAAAGAGTTGTTCATGCTATGACGATGACAGGGAACCTGAGCTTGTGATTAAAAGTCTTCTAAATTTCTCAAAAGCTGAGTGATGGGTCTCTGGTCTCCACCCCTTCATTAAAGGAAAGAGCTACTGTTAAAACAGTTGAGATGGAAGAGCATGATGCAGCACCGAAAAGCTCAGCCCTAACACATTGGTTTCATTTTGATGCTTCCTGCTTTCAGTATGAACTCTGGTGGATACTACAGTTTCTACAAGTCTTCCTTGGCAGCATGAATTGTGCAGTCAGTGTGGAGTAATACAGTTCATCATTTCAGAAGGAGACTTTCAGACTACCAGTGGTATCTCAGGTAATTGCAACAAGGAAGAACACTACAGGTGCTAATGTAGATGTGTAGTGGTGTACCTTACTAGAAAGTTTCTTGTGATAATATCTAACACTTGCCTACCAGTACACTGAGTAAAAGACTCATGATTGCTACTGTAGTAGGAAATCTCTCATGTCTAAATCTGCTAGAGAGGACTAGATTATAACAGGAAGTCTCCAGCCATCACAGAGCTAAGAGACAATGTATATATGTATGCCCAGTATATGACAGACACAGGCATGTTGGGAACCTGTGTACTCCTCAAGTCCTGCTGTCTCAGAAAAGCATTTGGAGGAATTCTGTGGAAAAAAAAAATAAAATTAAAACTGAAGGGCGGAGTGTAGGTAGTTACTTGAGGTCAGGAACTCTTGGTTCCAGTTCTTTAGTTAATTTCTTAACAGATAGGAATGATAGACCAGCTGAGCAAAATAGACAGCCACAAAACACTGGACTCTAGTGAGCTTGCTCAGGCAATAGAACTGGTGCTAAATAAGTATTTGATGAACTATACAGAGACTTATTCAGTACCAGAGCCAAGGGGAAGAATTTAAACCCAAACCACTCTATGATTCTATGAATTTCAGATGCATGTTATGGGGCTTAAAACTATCCTCAGGCATGATGTCAGTGTCCTATAGCTGTGGCACACTCCTCTAGTCACCATGGCTGTATAGCTTAGTTCAGTTGACCATATTGGCTATCACCCTTTATAGCCCCCAAATTTATGTCTGTTGGATACTGATCCCTTCTTCTTAAAGGTGAAGAAGGGCTTTTTAAGTTGTCATACTCAGAAGAACTCTGTGTTATTTAGTAGTTCTGGAGATGAAACCACTGCTCTCAGCAGGAGTGGGATCTCAGCTACAAGGTGAAAGCCTTCCCAGAAACTTCTCTGCTCCCACATAGAGAAGACAACAATGGAAGTTTCTAACATCCAGGGATAGAAAAAGGTGAGGGAAGAGACATACATACTTATTCACTGGGGCAGAGGTATGTTCCTCATTCAAAGCTAGCATTGGCACATCTGTGTGGCATTGCATATTATGTATACATATTATGTATATTAGAACAGTTGCTTAAAAAAGGCAGAGTAAAAATAAAAACAGGTTTTCAGGAATACCAGATTAATTTAATTTGAAAGAATCTCCAAATGAAAAAGAAATTTTTCAAAACTGGTCTGTAGTTTTCATAATAAAAAGTTTTTTTCAAACCTGAACTTTAACTGCAAAGTTAATACTATCCAAGGAGCAACAAATGTGCTGAGCTACAAACAACACTTTCAGAAGACAAAGGAAACACTTAAAATATGTCACTAGCAGTTTAATCTAGTGTGACAATTTCAAATATAGTTCATCTTTGTATTTAAATTAGAACTGGCAAAAATGTGTAGGAAAACATAGGTAGACATGTTTCTAGTGTACATTTAGATACATATATTCAAATATTCATGAAAAAACTTTAGAAACTAACAAAAACTCAAAGTCCATATACCCTGCATATTTGATTGCTTCACACAGGATATGGTATTTCCTTTCAGCTGTATCACATATGCAAAACAATGAAGAATACTAATAATGAAATAAACAGCAGATACAGTATAAAGTAGATTTTTCTTTTTGGGACTCTCATTTATACTAGATAATTTGCAATTAATACTTTATGAAAATTGCCTGTTTTGTATGCATGAGCAGACAAAAAGCTTCCTAAGAGCATCATTGTTTCCTTAACGAAAGATACAATGCCAGTGACATTATCAGCATTATACACTTGAACCACAGTTGGTGGAGACGACATCTTCTATAGTGTGCTGTCATGCATTTAGGGCTAAATCTTATTGCAGCAAGTGGATGTTTTGCCACTGAATTCAAAAGGATACAGATTTGGCCCTCATTACTTGCCTCCATTTCTCCATCTAATTAAAGCATTTGAATGCTGACAGGTCACTGGAATGAATGCCCAATTAATTACGGATTTGTTCATCATAGCCACAGTCTGAATGCAGTGAGTTTATACTTTAGACTCAAAATGATTCCTCCTTGGATATGAGCTGTGCTCTAAACAATCAGACTTTTTTGCATGGCACAAAAAAAAAAAAAAATTTAAATATTTTAACTTTCTACTTTCAATATATAGTAGGGATAACAGAAACTTTTCCTATAGCCTATGCAACATACATATCTGTTAAATACAAAGTACATGTTGTGCAGTATGTTGACTTTTCTGCCAGTTAAATTAACAAATATGCAAATTAAAAAGGATGCCAGAGCACTAAAGTAACATCTGCTAATCAAAGTAAGAAGTAATGATAATGATAATAAATAAGGAAAGACAAAAGTAAGTATTGTATGAGGTGGACTTTCATCCAGCTGTGCATTACCATAAAAGAGTTATGAAAGAAGGTTACCCTATTAGTAGTCGTTCTCAAACATGTTCAGAAAGCAATTTTTAAGCATCAAATATCATGCTTATCACAATGTGTTTTCTCCATTTTTGTTATATGGAAGTCCTTTAGGAATGCATTGGGAGAGCAGGGTGTTGAAAGTAAAATTGATTTTGTGAAGGATTTTGAAATGTGGATTTGTTCTTCTTAAGAACAACTGCCAGAAAACAAACCTACAAGGATCTCTTCTCTTTGCAAGGCAATTGTTACCCCAAGGCTGTCTTCCTAGAGGTCTTTACAGCATGAGCAGGACAGCTCTGAGGTCCCTGAAGCAGTTTGCTTGAAGAGCTGCCCCTGCTCATGGACTCTGAGCAGCCAACAACTCATCATGTGGCTGCCAAGGAGCTGGGCAAATGACCTTGCTGATAGGAGGGAAGCCAGCAAGACTTCCCTGGAATTGTTTCAGCTCCCTCCAGTCATAGGGTCTCACTGACTGAGGTGTAATTCAAACTATACACCACCCACGTTAGCAAAAACAATGCTTCATGACAGGCACAGCTTACAACCAGTAGGGAGTTTTGTTTGCAGATTTATTGGTATGGTGGATCAATGTCAAGATGCCTTTAGATATTTATATGTGTAGAGATTGTATTATCCTTATTACACAATGTCAAGATGTTGACTACAGTGAGCAGTACATGGGTGAATGCAACACTGACCTTGATGATTGTTCCACAAATTGGAAGTCAACAATCACCATTTAGAAGCAGAAATTGGATAAAGCCTGTGGCTAAATGATTATGACATTCCAACTCTTTCATTTTAACATTAACTTTAACTTCAGCATTGATAGCAAAACATACTTTTTGTCTTCTTAGTGACTTTCACATGCTGAAACAATAGAACGAGCTAACTGCCAATAATGGTGTATTATGTATGGATGTGCGTATTATCACCTTCCTGTCTTCCCCTCTTATGTCCTTACTCTTCAAGGAAGTTTAATTATCATTTAGTGAAACCTTGCTCTGGAATAAAAGCTGTCTAAACTTTCTCTCAGGCAGTTTGCATGGTCAGTCCCTGAATGTAAAAACATGCCAACCATTTGTGTGTCATTCAAAATACCTTCTCTGTTCTTTCACTCTTCATAATATCCATCACCTTATGCATGGTCCTTCTAATCAGATTCCCTGTGGTTCTATCATTTACAGTTCACATGAAGGTAATACCAGCTCATCTCCAGCAATCCCTGACAATTAAATCTTCTATCTCATGTGATGAATTACCTCATTTTTCTTCCTTCTTTCCCAAGGAAAATTTATATAGTACCTGAGATGCTACTTGAAGAAATAGCATGGAGTAGTTTGCAGTCCTCCAATAGATCTAAGAACATTTAATATGGTACATCTTAAAATGAAATGCAAAATATTACTTTGCTCGTGCTGAAGAGGATAAATGAAATTAAGTATATAATGTACACAGAAGAGTTTTTTTTTTTTTTCAGACATATTCATTCATTGTCTAAATAGTGTGTGAGAAGTCTGTGAGAACTCAACAACTTTACAGTTTTGACTAATAGCAGAGTAACAGAAACATACTCAGATGGAATGAAATGGAGGCAGACTGACTATTACTATTCTTGCAGCTTTTAGAGCACATATATGGACTTCTCCCTTCTTTCCCTCTACTTCTGAAGTAAAGAAACAAAGCAGGCATTAAATTGCAATACAGGTCAGAGACCTCAACCATTAAATAGGTACAGTTTCACTTTGTGAAATAGTGTAACTCAAGACTCTAGCACTTCAGAAATGGTTCAAAATGGACAAAACACCAAGACGAATGAAGAGTGATTTCTGGTAGTCATATGAGTTACTAATAACTAATATGGCTTTCAGAAATCTTAGAAGATTATTTTTACTTCATTGTCCCAAAAGTGTCTATGTCCTTTATGCGATTCTTTTCTTTCATCTCAAGAAGGAATACAAATAATACAATTTCCTCTAGACAGTTAAAAAGTTGCAGGACAGTCCTAAAAATATGCATAATTTGGAATATCCTCCTTCAAACAAGAGCTTCATCACTTTCTCTATTCATGAATACTTTAATATGTCTGAAGAGTAATAGATCAACATTGTAACATTTATACTTTAGTTAGGGAAAAAAAAAAAAGCAAGATTAAGTTTTTCTAAATAAAGATTTTTTTTCCAACTGTGAAAATATGGATTGCATGGATGACATATACTGATTTTCTATCTTTGCCTGAAAGTCAGTGAATATGGAACATCTAATGTTTCAATTAAGTCTAATATCCTTTAGAATTGTTCTTCCTTCTTGCTCGACCTAGGATTAGAAGAACAAGTATCTGAGAACTATGGAAGACTCTTCAAACAGAACTGCAAAAGGAACCTTACCAAAAATAAAGAAAAAATCATTTTTTTGCCTCATTTCCCAACCAGTTTTACAGACTCAGTAAATTCAGAAGCTTTGGAAACATTTCAGCTATTCTTCCTAAATGTCAAGGTACTTATCCATTTTTTTAGGTTTGTTCATGTTAAATGCGAAACAGACATTTCCTCCATCTCCATTTATAAATCTGTAATCACTCTTATGTTACTTGTTAATACAGTAACCACTTTTTTATTGTACCAGGACTAAGAGAGTAGTCTGTGTCTAAGTAGACTTAAGTATTACTATTCCAAAAGTACAATTTAGGTCGCTTAGAATATTCCAAAAGCATCCAGTATTTATTTACGCTCAAGCAACAACAGTGGTCAAAATATTTTAGAATCCATAAGGAGCAGGAATATGGAAAATATTATTGTGTATTTATATAAATCAATGATACAGATTCAAATTAATACTGGATTCAGTGGTGGGAACTTTGGTTTTCAATAAGGAAAATAAGAAGGAAAATAAAAACTGTCAGAATAGTTGGTAAAATAATGTGTAGTGGAAAAATACACGTGGATAATTTTTGTCTTGTAGAAGAGGGACCACCTAAAAAGTTATACAAAATAATATATAGTATACATGGGATAAGAAGCTTCTATTTATCCTGTTCAATCACAGTACAAAAAAATAAGAGACATTCAATGAAACTAAGAAATGGCAATACTCAGCTGTTAAAAATGTCACCTTTTCAACATAAGGTACCATTAGTTTCAAAACCTGATTATCACAAGGTAATAGTGAAAAGATCAGAATTGAAGTTCTACATATTAAAAATAAAGAAAAGGGTAATGGAAAGGAACTGGGTTCCTTAAGTATTGCGTAAACAACATTTTGGCAAACGGGCTTTAAAAGGAAATACTTGTCTTGGGAAGGATTGTCCCATATTTATTCATTGTACGCAATATTCCTGCAGCTTTTTTAAAGCCAACTAAAACCAATGAGTGAAAAGATCTTGCTTTTGCTTTATTATTATTATTATTATTATTTTCCAGTATAATTTCTGTGAACCCTTATTTCTTTAGTATATTGAATCTTTCCAACCTTGGTGGATTTTACTTAAAATCTGACCAAATTGATGTAACAATTCCTCATTAAAATACAAGAAAAATTGACTCAGCTTTCATAAAATGAGAATGGGAAAAATACACTATCTTTCCTTGGAAACAATGGTCATATGATTTACCAGTTCTACAGCAAGTGAAGAAAAGTGAACTAGGTGAAAACACTTGATTCAACACAGTACCTTTCAAACAATAGTTTCTTGAAGATCTTGTACAAAAAAAAAATATATATATATATATATAATAGACTGTTGTTTTTGTCCTGACTGGAACAGGAATCCAAGCTTATTTTCAACAATTTTCAATGTGAATTCTGTGAACTAATGAACATTTACAGGTACAAGAGAAACAATGGAGGACAGAGAGAAATTAAGATTTCTATTCCCTACTGACTTTGACTTTGTAGACTCTCTTCTTGATTGTGACTTTTTCTATTGGAGTTGTAATCATTAATGTAAGCTAATTTATACGTAATTAGAAGTACCTCCATTTAACAGTTCATATCTTGCATATGTACTCACACAGAAAGAACCTTTAAGACAGCAGAAACCATGGAAAGCAGTCTGACTAACCTGAAGTATAAATACTAAACTGTTCAAAGGACACAAGATGTAGTGTTCTTCTTGACAAACTGGACAGTACTTTCAGAAACATTTACATTTGTTTTTATCCTATTGATATTATGGTAATAATCACACACTTTAATATTATATTGACAGAAATCTTTGAAAAATTTACCCTTTTCACACAATCATTGTATCAGAGTAATTAAGATGGGAAGAGACCTTAGTAGATCTCTTGTCCAGCCTCCTGCTCAAAACAGGGTCTGTAGTAAGATCAGACCAAGTTGCACAGCTGGGCTTGAAAATATCCAGGGATGGAGACTCTACAGCCACTCTGGGAGACCTGCTTGACTGCCCAACTGTCTTCAAGGAAAAAAAAAGTTCCTCCTTACATCCAATCTTAACCTCTCTTTTAACTTACACCTTCTGTTTCTTGTCCTCCCACCATGTGCTGCTGTGAAGATCTTGGCTCTGTCTCCTTAATGACTACCTTCTAGATATGGAAAAGTTTCTATGAGGTCTATCAAGGCAATCTCATCTTCAGGTTGAACAAGCCCAGCTCCTTTTCTGTTACCTCATTTAACAAGTGCTCCAGCCACCAACCATTTTGGTGGTTGTCCAACAAACTTGCTCCATTTTTTTGGATATCTTTTCTTTGGGGGTGGGTGGGGGAAAGAACTGAATGCAGTACTCTAGGTGTGATCTAGCAACTGCTGAGATGGATGGATAATCATTTCCCTTGTTTTGTTGGCTACACTGTAGTTTGTACAGCTTGTACAGAGACTTTTCCACAGAGATGCTCCCTAGTTAGTCCATTCCCAGCCTCCCTTCTCAGGTGTAGGATTTTGAAGTTCTACCAATATTGTGTTATAAACTTTTCTTGTTTATGAATCACAGAATGGTTAAGGTTGTAAAGGAACTCTGAGGGCTATCTTGTCCCACTTCCCTCTGATTAGAATGACCTAGTGCAAGGATAGAGACTCCACAGTCTTTCTGGGCAACCTGTTCTATTGCTCAGTCACCCTCACAGGAAGAAAGTGTTTGCTGATGTTCAGAGAGTCCTGATGTTCAGAGATCCTGTGTACCAGTTTGTGCCCATTGCTTCCAGTACTGGCACTGGACATCACTGAAAAGAGCCCGTCTCTGACCTTTTTGCACTATCCCTTCAGGTATTTATAGAGATCGATGAGATCCTCTCTCAGCCTTCTCCTCTCCAGGTTGAACAGCCCCAGCTCTCTCAGCCTTTCCTCATAGGAGAGATGCTCCAGACCTTGATCATCTTGGTGGCCCTCCCTTGGACTCTATCCAGTATGTCCAGGTCTCTCTGGTTCTGGGGAGCCCAGAACTGGGCACATTATGTATGGTGTCACAAGTCCAGAGGGGAAAGCTCACCTCCCTGGACCTGCTGGCAATACTTTGCCTAATGCAGTCCGGCATACCAAACTTTTTATGTATCTTGTAGGCATCAACTTTAAATGAGTTTTGGCTTTCCTAGCACCATCATTATGTGCCCAAATTTTATGAATTCATTCTTTGTATCTTGTCCCTATTTTCATCTCCCATAGTCTACATTATTATTATTATTATTATTATTATTGTTACACTGAAACTCAGGGGTGAGTTCCCTGTTTAGCCAACCTAATCTAATATCTCTACATTTTTCCTGGGTATCATGATGACCTATACTTGTGCATGGAGGAGGTTGTCCTTGCAGACCTGTCAGCTTTCCAGAGTTCATTCAGCCTTCAGAGGTGCTTCTCATGGTATCCCACCAAACAGTTTCCTGAATAAGTTGCATTCAGCTTTCCTGAACTCCAGGGTTTATATCTGGGTACTCACTTTCCTTGCTTCCCTTAGGATCTTGGGCACCACAATTTCATAGTTACTACAGCCAAAGCTGATGTTGATCGTCTTGCCCCCAAGAAATTTTTCCTTGGCTGTGAAGAGCAGAACTACCAGAGATTTAAAAGATCTCATTGTTTTAAGAGGTAGTGTGCACACATGAGCTATGACTCCAATTAATAGTCATGTGATGTTATGTTGCAGTCTTATTATGTACCAATAAGTCAGCATCCCTAAAATTCTTGGGACAAGCCCAATCTTCTCAATGAGATAAGAGGAGGGGCTTGCATGAAAATACCCTAATGTTAACATCACTGGAAATGTGCCCCCTGCTTAATTATCCTCAACATTAAAAAGTTCACATGCAAAAATACCAAATGGAAAATTAAATGAGGATTTACATGATTCCTATGATCATGTTGGTTCTCATAAACATTTTTTTTTTGCATGTACAGTCTTAGAAAAAAAAATCTAGGAAATCATAGGAAAACTTTTGCATCGACTGACATTCTAGTGGAAGTTAAAGTAAATCAGTATTATTTTGAGACCGATTTTTTTCTGACTAATTTCCTCACTTCTCAGCAGGTGAGCTCTATTGCCAGTTAGAGTCTCACAGTGTTCAGCATCCATTCTGATGCAAACCTAAAAAGGCAAGTCTCTTGCTGTCTGGGGACAATGAAGTCATTAATCAAAATCACTCTCCATCTCCACTGATGATGGAAAAAAAAAAGTCTGCCTACTATCAGGGTGGAAAACTAAACTAGAATTGCTGGGCTATGTCTTCAGAAGAGGAAGTAATATGAAACAAGTTCTAGGGAAAATGATAGGAAGTGAAGCACATCTCTGAAACTCAGTATCCTGGGGTTGACCTTTGGGCTTCATCGTAATTTAAGGTAGCTTTAAGGCTACTATGAGGTATTGTTAATTATAAAGAGCCACGAGAAGTCCTTCTGATGGTAGGCAATACCCGGGGCACAGAAACTTGCAGTAAGTTCCTCTCTGGAAGTCATACCACATTGTTGAAGTGGAACTTGCCGTGAGGAAAAAGGGAAAAAAACAAACAAACAAACAAACAAAACACTAGCCTTGCATTATTACAGTATTCCTGTACATCAGATAACTCCTCATATAGATGACTAAGCTGACTTTAAGGCTGCTTTGTGCTGCTACTGTTGCACAGAACAGGATGAATTCCACCAAGGATCTGTTTTATAAGTATTCTGAGGAGATAATGTTGAACTCTTCAAAATGTTTTAACCAGGAATTCTAAAAGATGTGTGAAATTCTACACACGTTATTGGTCTGTTACAGTTTCTACTCTGACTGGTCAGTGGGATCTTACAGCTGCCTATATTGGAAAAGTCCAGCAAGACTAATCGCGAGTGAACGACTGGGACTCTCTGCAGAATATCTTTATCCACTGCAGGAATCATCTGCATGCAAGTAGGATGGGGAAGGAAAAACCACTAATACAGAGATTTAGATGCATTATCCCTTCTTCCTCTGCCACCTTTCTGACTTGAACCAGTCTCCTTACAGGCTTTTATGTAAGTCAAAACACTGAGTCACCTAGATGAGCTTTTTTGTAGCATTTTCTTTCTGCTGACCAGTTATAAATATGAGACCTAAGGTAAGATGAAACTTGCTGGGCAGACTCACCAGATTTTGCAGAGCTTAAACTTTCTTCGATTAAACAAACCAAGAAACAAACAACCCCTTTTAAAATCTCAAGAAAGCAGTCTTCCAAAAAACTGTGGATTGGCAGACTGCTGAGAAGTTATTTCACCACAGTGCTAACCCTGAAGTATGATGACAGTTTTAATGCCAATGCTGTGAATTATTTCAGGCATAATTCCTTTAATGGGGGCTTGGGTGGGGGCTGAAATGACCAAAATATATGAACTTTTTTACAGTATTGCTGGAAGAAAGCCCTATCTATACTTTTCAGTCTACATTCTGACTCATGTATAAATGGTTAATTCCTAAAGTGATATATGTCTTATCAAACAAGAAAATAACATGCTCAGTTTGACAAGGCCAAGGGAAAAAATGACAAATACTTACATGAAACCAGGAGTATTATCCAAAAGGGCAGTAAATTCTCAGCAGATTACTCCATAGTAGAGCTGTACCAAAACAAAAACAATGCATCAAGCCCAGTTTTGGGGATGAGTCCTGAAATGCACTGATCTCACTGAAACCACTGGGATATGCAAGGCCCACCACCTCTAAAGATCTGGCCTTGAATTTTAAATCAAGTCTTTCATTTTACTTGCAAGTGCTAATGCCAAAAAACAAGCAAAAAGGAAAATGATGTTTTGGTCCCTCAGGATTTCCTTAAAGAGATTACCTCAGGCTTGATACTTTTATCCTTGGGATAGGATACTAGGACCTATAAGAAAAGTTAAATTTGATCCAAAATACTTGATAAATTGAAGAAGCAAATTATGAACACAAAATTTTGTTTTCAACTGTACCTTTTTCTTACTCTGTAGCTTACTTTTTGACTCTGAAGATCTGATCTTTTCTAAAGTGTATGACCTATATTGTTGTCATGCTTTCACATGGCTAACTTGTGTTTGGTTTTTGTATTTTTTGTTTTCTGCAAGTGTATTTTCTTATATTTGCTATCTTCTTATTTGAATAAAAGATCATTTAAAAAGACAGGGGGAACTCATGAGAAATAGCATTTCTATTGATTGTATATAACCTGGTTATATTGTATTGTATGTCACCTGGTTATATTGTATTGTATGTCACCTGGTTATTCAGGGAAGTAAAAACAAAGGCCAGCTGTGAAGAACTACAGAAGAATTCTACAAGACTGAGGCAAGATACTGCAGATGAATTTCAGAGCAGATGAATTAGAAGTGATGCATTTGGGATAAACCAAACAGAACTGTATAAATGCTGTGCAGGGTTATGAACTGGCTATTATTACCCTGCAATGAGAACCTGAATTTATAATAGTGAAACTGTCAGCTCAGTGCCCAGTTGAAAGGCACTTCACTGTGCCCTTCCAGGAAACTGAAACTGGATCTATTAGGAGAGCAATACAGAAACAAACCAGGAAACATTATATATTCAGCTAGGTAACTCTACCGTGCACTTGCATCTTGAATACTGTGTGTATTTCTGGTCCTTCCACTTCAACTAGAACATAGTAAAGCTACAAAAAGTTCAGAAAAAGTTGATAAGAATGACTGAAGTTATGGAACTGATTCTATACCAGGAACAATTAATTACCCAAGCATTCATCATCCTGGAAAGGAAATGCCTAGTTGGGGATACTATATCAGCTGATAAAATAAACAGCAGCAGAAAGTGAGTAACTAGGGAATGATCATTCCTTGCATTTTCAAGTACAAAAGGTTCACAATGCCAAAATGAGATGGTTCTTCAGGCTGCACAGTCAGCCTGTGGAGCTTCTTGCAAGATTTGTGGATTCCAGAAATTTTACATTTGTTTGAAAAGCGACAGGAACTCCCTGTATAGATATCTATCTTTATAAAAGATAAATCCATAACAGATTTTTGCACAGAAAGATCCAATCTCTAAACTACAAACTGTTGTAGATTGCAAGGGTATTCTGAGGAATACCTTCTTCAGGGTATCACAGACATAGATATTAGTGCACCAGGGGAGGTTCAGGCTGGCAATTAGGAGACATTTCTTCTCAGAAAGAGCAGTCAGGCATTGGAACGGGTTGCCCAGGGAGGTGGTGGCGTCACCATCCCCAGGGTGTTCAAGGAAAGGTTGGACCTGGTGCTTAGGGACATGGTTTAGTGGGTGACATTGGTAGGGTGATGGTTGGACCAGGTGATCTTGAAGGTCTTTTCCAACCTTAATGATTCTATGATTCTAATCCCTTTGCAGCTGCCACAGCCACTGTCAAAGATATCATGGTATTAGAACAAATGGCTTTTACTTGGATGCAGTAGAGACAAGCTCACGTTTTAAAGAATTAATACACAGGTGTCATTATCAACAGAAATATATTTTGTCAGGTTCTTAGAGCTATATTTTGAATATCAGCAGCTCTAAAACTTTTTCTGGGTATGATGCTAATTATCTTTTGAAAATAAGATTAAATGACAAATCTAGCCATGCCTTTGCTTCCTGTTTCTTAGCCAATTTTTGATCCACCAAAAGGCTTATCTGTCACTACCTGTTTACCAAGTTTACTTAATAACTTCTCATAGAGTGACTTCATCAAAAGCCTTCTGAAAGGCTAGATATATTACATACGAAAAAATCCTCTCTAGGCAGTGTTTTATTAATTAACATAAATCCATTGTGTTAGAGAGAGAAGTCAGCAGTAATTCATGACTTTAATTGACAAAAGCTACTCTAAACAAAGATTAATATCAGGAGTTTGTTATAATTCAAGTTTATACAATCTTTCTTCACAATTTTTCTCCTTCTAAGTTCAGCAAAGGCATCCCAGACATCATTGCTTATCTCTTCAGGCATAGTACCTTTCTCTGTACCAGCCTATATGAAAGCCATGTGATTATTCTGTGCTGTACTATGTGAACTCTGCTCCAAAACTGTGGGCAATATCATGTGAAAAGACAATGCTAGTATGTTTATACTGAGCTTTAGAGCTTAATGTTCATAAATTCACATGCCAGTAAATAGGCAACAAAAATTTGAACTTTCTGTGGTTGGGGTTGTAAACTTCTTTAAAAAGACAATAGGGAGCCGTTTTTATGCAGCTGATTGCAACAGCACTTGGGTTCTGCTGTCTATAAGTGAAATAAATACTGAGTTGTTAGTGCATTGAGGGAGATCTGAATGTAAATTAATTGATTGGTGGGTGATGGAAGAGATGAGGAAATGGGAAGGAATGATGGTCAAGAACAGTTAGCTGATTTTTTTTTTCTTAACTTCTGTTTACAATATTTTTTTTTTTTGGGGGGGGGGATCAAAATACAAAGAGGAAGCAAGTATAACACTTAGTCCCTTCACCGCTTTCCTTCTGACCTTTTTTTTTTTTTTATACACAATTCACATAAAGTAATAGCAGCATAGTTTGAGAAAAAAAAGTCATTTGGCCACAGAAGAACTACAAAAAGAGATGCAACTGCTCTTGTCACAATAAATAATTAACAATAACTACACAAAAAGCCCCCCCCTCCAAAAAAAAAAAAATCAACCCCAATGTTCATTAAGAACTGGCTTGTTATAACGTAGGCTATTAATTTGAGGATTTCATAGGACAAAAGTCAAAGCTGTGCCATTGCTGTTAATCTGCCCCAGTGAGGATTGCCAACACAATTCACAGTGCAAGAATGATCAGAAGCAGACATCCTGGGATACTTAGAAAACAATTTTGCAGCTTCAACAATAGACAGGCTGACAAAATCACCATGAAGCAGAGAAGAAACCCAGGAAAATGAAAACCATATTCCTGCAGGACATGCAATTCCTTTTGGCCTGCCTGTAAATAGGGAGGGTCCAGGTGGGGGATGGCATGGGGTTGTTGGAAGAGTCTGTCTTCCCAGTTTTGCCTTGCAATGTCTCTGTGCGAGGTGGCATGGCCAGGGCTAGCAACCAAGCTGGTGGTGCATGAGGTGGCCACCCTGCTGGGACATATGTGTCCCTTACAGCATTCACACTGCTAACATCCCACTTCCGTGACAAATGCAAACTGGGTTGTCCCATCCAAACACATCAACTTCATTAGCAGATGTGTGCTGACTGGCATGTGACATTTAGCAGCTCTGTAGTCTGTCTTCCTGCCTCCAGTAACTTCTGGTTTTGTTGTTGTGTCTGGTTAGGGAATAGACAGGGAGGTGGATCTAATCTGATCTAAAATGTAGTGGGAAGGAATGAAATAACTTCTTATGACCCAATTTCCAAAAGTAGAGTCACATTAACAGCAATCTCACCTATGCTGTGAGCCTGCTGGAGGTCTGCAAGCCCTTGAACTGCTCTGTGTAGCAGATTTCTTGAGCCCCATGTGCTTTCTTTGCAGGAGTGAGCAAGGCAGTGTGAGCAACAGGGGAAGCCCATCTCTGTATAGGTGTTTCTGACTCCCAGCTATCCTTGTGCTTGGGAAAACTAAGGAAATCTACAACCCTCTGCACATCTCACAAAGCAGAGTAGTCTCAAAACAGCTCTCCAGCCCATATCACTAAAAAGGTGGGAGTAACTTGCAAGGCTTATGATGTGTAAACCTAAAAACCAACAAGGTCTACCTTGAAGAGGGGTGGTCTACAGTGCATCAAGACGTAATGCTGGAACATGAGTGTCTCAGAAAGGATGAGATTTTGGAACCTATGGGAAGCTGTTTAAGCTAAGAGAATCGTCTGAGTACTTTAAAAGCAGACATCCATCTTCAACATACTCCATTTACTCGACTGAATTGGCTGTTCCAATCAGTTCTGAGTTTTTATTCCTGTTTCCTAAACAATGTGCATTGCTAAACTTAAGTAACTCTGGAGCTTGTTACTTTAAAATCAGTATAGGGAAATCTTCCAATCAACAAGAATTGTTATGATCCAACACACAGAAAAAATAAAGAACAAGAATAAAAAAGAAGGTGCAACTCTTAAAACTACAACTGAATCATGACCTAGCGTTTTTTCCATCTTACCTTTGAACTTTCTAGGTAATTCTGTACTATGACCATAGAACTGTTTAAACAAATACATTTAAATATAAATACTTAGGACAAATTACAGTTATTGAGAGTTAGGTATAGAATCTAATTAGTTGGCATTTTATAGGGTTGGTTAGCAGACTCCTAATGTTAATTCTAAGTGCTAGTTTATGATGCTAGAATTCAATCTTATTGTAAGATAGGACTGCAGTCACTGGGGATGAAGAAAACTTATTTATTTCATTGATGGGTAAAGTTCAGTAGCTATGGAGAAAAAAATATATGCTAAAAAACTTTTTCAGTTGCCCTGGTTTATATAACATTTTTTTTTTTCACTGCGTCTTACTGTATTTTCCATGTTTTATCAGGTTCTTTCCTGACAATAGTCTTTCTCAGTTATTTTAGTTACTAAAATGGACATAAAAGTAAGAGTGAGACATGGGAGATATTTCAAAATATAATCTTCATGATATATGCATTAAAACTAAAAGGAGAATGATAAGGATGTATGGTCCTTTTTGATTGACACATGTAAGTCAAGGATGAAGAAGAAGAAAACTAATTGCCATGGGACAACAAAAGCATAAGCACATACCTGAGATATACTTCAGGACCTGCTTGACTGATTGTTAGCGTAGACTGAAAAGCAAAGACACCTTCACTGCTTTGTCTTTTCCCACCTGGATACTTCTAATAGAAGCACAACTACCAAACCCTCGAGAATATAAATGGTCAGTGCTTTGTCCTTCTTTGGTGGTTTCTTTCACCAAAAAAAAAAAAAAAAAAAAGGTTACTGACATTTGTTCAACTATATCTATCTGATTTTCAGAGAAAAGAAGGCTGAGAGGTGACCTCATTGCTCCCTAAAACTTCCTGAGGAGGCAAAATGGAGAGGGAGGTACTGATCTCTTCTCCCTGGTAACCAATGATAGGACATACAGAAACAGTACAAAGCTGCACTAGAGGAGGTTCAGACTGTATATGAGGAAAAATTTCTATACCCTGAGGGTAGTCAAACACTGGAGCAGGCTTCCTGGAGAGCTGATTGATGCCTCGTCTGTCAGCATTCAAGAGACATTTAGATAACACCCTTAAAAATATGCTCTAAATCTGAGTAAGCCTTGAAGTGGTCAGGTAGTTGGATTTGGTGATCTTTGTAAGTGCCTTCTAACTCCTCTTCTCTTCTCTTCTCTTCTCTTCTCTTCTCTTCTCTTCTCTTCTCTTCTCTTCTCTTCTCTTCTCTTCTCTTCTCTTCTCTTCTCTTCTCTTCTCTTCTCTTCTCCTTTTTGCTCTTCTCTCCTCTCCTCTCCTCTCCTCTCCTCTCCTCTCCTCTCCTCTCCTCTCCTCTCCCGTTCCGTTCTATATAAATACCTTTTCCTTCCATACATATTCATTTTATTTATTATGCTCTACAGACATTAATTTCAACACAAAGATTGAAATATATTTTGTAGTTTTGTATAATTGATTGAAGAAATAATAATGACCAAGAGCAAACAAGATTTTAGTCAGTAAACTGAAATGCATAATAAATCCTTAAAGACAAAGTATTGAGATCATGTGTATAAGCTTTTTCTAGAGTACTGGCCCTGTTCAAATATACAGAATAGTTATACAGCTAGCAAGTAATTTATATCATCTATGAGAAAAATCTAAAATTTCTGCAAGTAAACATCAGCATTTAAGTAACTTCACTTCCTGAAATAAAGATTGAAATTTATCCTTTTTAGACAACAGGGAACAACAATATTGAAAACATTTTATTTGGGAAGTGCAAATTAGTTCATTTCTAAAGAATACAAAAGTAGCCTTATTTAGTTGGATTTAAGCTTTGGTTTCTCAAGCATCATTTTTTTCTGATAACTTCTTTCATGATAACTTCTTTTTCATGATAACTTCTTGGTGCAGGTGCTAAGGGAGCCAACTAGGAAAGGTGCCCTCCTTGATCTGTTGCTGGAAAACAGAGAGGGTCTTGTGGGAGACGTGGCAATTGGCAGCCGTCTCAGTCATAGTGACCATAAAGTGGTTGAGTTTAAAATTTATGGTGACAGAAGGAAAACTGCCACCAAAACTTCAGCCCTGGATATGGGGAAAGCAGACTTCAGGCTGCTCAGGGAACTAGTCAGCAAGGTCCCCTGGGAAGCTGCTTTTGAAGGCATAGGCGTCCATCAGTGCTGGTCAATCTTTAAGCACTGCCTCCTAAAAGCACAAGATCAGGCGATTCCAAAATATCGGAAGGCAGGCAGGCGGGGCAGAAGGCCGGCCTGGCTGACCAGAGATCTTCTACTGGAGCTTAGCCGGAAAAAGAAAGTGTACGGTTGCTGGAAGGAGGGTCAGGTGACGAGGAAGGAATACAGGGATGCTGTTCGTGTTTGTAGGAGAAAATTTGTGGGGCCAAAGCCCAACTAGAGTTGAAGCTGGCCATGTCTGTGAGAGACAATAAAAAAGTTTATTTTAGATATGTGAACAGAAAAAGGAGAACCAAAGAAAACATAGGTCTGCTACTTGACGGGGAAGGTCTCCTCACAGACAATGACATAGGCAAAGCAGAGACGTTTAATGCCTTCTTCACCTCTGTCTTCAATGCTGATGATGGGCTTCAGGACCCTGGGTGCCCTGAGTGGGAGGACCATGATGGTGGGAATGATAAACTCCCTACCAACACTGAATGTGTGCGGGATTTGCTGCTCCATCTGGATCCATACAAGTCCATGGGTCCAGATGGGATCCATCCCAGGGTGCTTAAAGAGCTGGCTGATGTCATCGTGGGATCTCTCTCAATTATTTTTCAACGATCTTGGGAATCTGGAGAGGTCCCAGTGGACTGGAAGCTGGCAAATGTCGTCCCAATTTTCAAGAAGGGTAAGAAAGAAGACCCTAGCAATTACAGGCCTGTCAGTCTCACATCAGTACCTGGTAAAATTATGAAGAAGATGATTCTTGAAGTCATTGAGGCGCACCTGGGGGACAATGCAGTCATTGGTCCCAGCCAACATGGGTTCACGAGGGGTAGGTCCTGCCTAACAAATTTGATTTCCTTTTATGATAAGATCACCCATCTAGTTGACCAAGGGAAACCAGATGATGTGATCTTTTTGGACTTCAGCAAGGCTTTTGACACGGTTTCCCATAGGATCCTACTGGACAAAATGTCCAGCATATAACTTAACAAAACCATCATACGATGGGTGAGCAATTGGCTGACGGGCAGGGCTCAAAGGGTTGTGGTTAATGGGGCCACATCAGGCTGGCGGATGGTCACTAGTGGGGTCCCTCAAGGCTCCATTTTAGGGCCAGTCCTCTTCAATGTCTTTATAAATGATTTGGATTTAGGACTAGAAGGTGTTTTGAGCAAATTTGCTGACGACACCAAAATTGGAGGAGTTGTGGACTCTGATGAGGGTGGAAAGGCCTTGCAGAGAGATCTGGACAGATTGGAGAGCTGGGCGATCACCAACCACATGAAGTTTAACAAAGGCAAGTGCCAGGTCCTGCACCTGGGACAGGGCAACCCTGGCTATATGTACAGACTGGGCGAAGAGACGCTGGAGAGCAGCCCCGCAGAGAGGGATCTGGGGGTTGTGGTTGACAGCAAGTTGAATATGAGCCAGCAGTGTGCCCTGGCAGCCAGGAAGGCCAACTGTATCCTGGGATGCATCAAGCACGGCATCGCTAGTCGGTCGAGGGAGGTGATTGTCCTGCTCTACTCTGCGCTGGTCCGGTCTCACCTCGAGTACTGTGTGCAGTTCTGGGCACCACAGTACAAGAAGGACATTAAACTGTTGGAAAGTGTCCAGAGGAGGGTGATGAAGATGATTAAGGGCCTAGAGGGGAAGACGTATGAGGAGCGGCTGAGGTCACTGGGCCTGTTCGGACTGGAGAAGAGGAGGCTGAGGGGGGACTTCATCGTGGTCTACAACTTCCTCGCGAAGGGGAGTGGAGAGGCAGGTGACCTATTCAGTGTAAACACCAGTGATAGGACCCGCGGGAATGGTGTTAAGCTGAGGTGGGGGAAGTTTAGGCTAGACATCAAGAAGAGGTTCTTCACCGAGAGGGTGGTTGCACACTGGAACAGGCTCCCCAGGGACGTAGTCACTGCACCAAGCCTGTCTGAATTTAAAAAGTGATTGGACTGTGCACTTAGTCACATGGTCTAAACTTTGGGCAGACCTGTGCAGTGCCAAGAGTTGGACTAGATGATCCTTATGGGTCCCTTCCAACTTGGGATATTCTATGATTCTATGATTCTTAAAGTGAGCTGACATGCGTAAGTGTAGAAAAGTTTAAGAGCAAAGTGATCCTTCCAAGAGCTGAGCAATGAGCAGTGTAGATTTTTTTTTTTTGTATGTACGTAGGATGTACGTAAGAGAAACTGATGGATTTAATATCCATTATTTTTTCTAATATCAGTTAAGATGCACCTATTTTTCTGGCCTCCCAGAATCTTCTGACAATGCATTCCACCATTTTATTCATTTGTGGAGAAAAACTAGTGCTTTTCTCATCTGTTTTAAATCTGGCATTGAATATATTCTGTGGGTGACCACTTGTTCTACTGTTATAGAAAATGATGTTCTTACTCTCTTTTTCCACATGGACTTCTAAATGGCTGTCATATTCCCCGCTGCTAAAGAGTTTCAGGCTATCCAGCCTTGTAGAGAAGCTTTTCTGTTTTACTGAGCAGTGTTGTTAACTTGCTCCTTCCTACCACTTTTTTTCCTAAATTTCATACTATCTCATATTAAGCTAAACAGGATGCAATACTCAGGATTAGTGTTTTTTATTTTATTTTTTTTCCTTTTTGGCTGCTTCTCATTATTGAACTAATGTTTACAGAGAACCATCCTCAATTGTAACATGTCACTCCTGAGTGGTAATAGTTCATAGCACGTTATTCCATGCCATGTGCATACTACTTTGTGGTCATTGAATTTCATTTAACATTGACAAGTCAGTATGTGAAAATCTTCTGAAATACTCTGTCATTAGTATCACTTTTGAGTGTCCTGAGTTATTCTGTACCACTCATGCACTTTGTCATCTTACTATGTGCTTTCTGCTTGAGGTCATTTATTAATACACTGGATAACACTCATACCAAGGGCCCTGGAGAACCCTGCTATCAATAGCTTTCCATTGTGAAAACTGACCATTTATTCCTACATACTTTTTCCTCTCTTTTAATCAATTATTAATCCATGAAAGGGCCTTCCCCCTTACCCATGCAGCTTAATTTCTTCAGAAATCTCTTTTAAGGGACTTCACTGAATACTTTTTCAAGATTTAAGTACAGAGTTGTTGGGTCCCCATTACCGATAACCTTTATGACTCCTCAAAGAACTTTTGTTGATCTGTGAAAGAGGATTTCCTTTCACAAAAGCCCAGTTGATTCCTCCCCCAAATATATTACATTTATCTAGATATCTATTAATTCTGTCCTCTATTTTTTTTTTTTTAAAGTTTCTTTTATTTACCTGTTACAGAAGTCAGACTTCTTGGTCTGTAGCTCCCTGAATCATTTGTGAAGTCTTTTTCAAAGACTGGGGACTCATTAACTGTCTTCTATTTCTTTAGAATAGAGACTCATAAAGTGATGCTTCACGTACACCTCAGTTAATAATAGTTCATTGGTTTCATGTATATGTGTCTTTAGGACTCTTGAGGAACATTGTCAAAACCTTCAACATTATGGTGGATTGCATAATAGCTATCCATTCCTGATGTCAAAATGTTTGATAATTTTAAATGACACAGAATGGAGCATCCTGGGTGTATCCAGACATCCCCCACCCCCTTTAAATATATATAAATAATAAATAAATATATATATATATATATATATATACAAAAAGATACATGGTAGCCCTGGCAAAATGACATGTGATGGAGTTAGTTTCCACCTTTTGGTCTAAAAGTATATCAGTATATCTTTTGGAAGCAACAGTTCCCCTGCCTCACATAGAACAGTAGTTGTCATTTTTACTTAATTGGTAAGCAACAAGATTTCTCATGATATAGTTCATACAGATCATACAAATATATCTGCAAGCATTTTGTTAGTATACCTCTTTTATTTCTAATAAAGTAGGAAGACCATGGTAGAGTTCCTATATTTTCCTTCTCTATATTTTCCTAAGTATCACTGCTGTGCTACTAATGTTGTTTTTCAAGAGCTTTTGCTAAACTCCCGTTTCATTTGCTGGGTTATGCAATTCAAAGACTGCAAGCCTTTATGTTGGACTTTGAGGATACTAAAGACAAATGCTGAACACATAGAAAATATGTAGTTTCAGAATTCTTTATCTGCATCAATAGCTTGCTTCAGAAAACAGAACGGAAATCCCTGGTGGTGGTCACTGCAAAAGAAGTGTAGAAGGGAAAGAGGATGATTGAGAAAATTCAGAGGACAAGAGCGAGAAATGACCACCATCATCACAGGAAGCAAAAGGAAATATGAAAGGTTTTCAGCTAGCAATAGCTTTAATATATATTTGTTTACTCTTGAAAATCAGCTACATGTATATTTGCAGGGAACAATGCATTACAATATGAAAAATTAATATAAAACTACATTTAAATAACTAATGCGTTGGCACCAGAACTGATGCAGACCCAGGAGGAATGTGGTTCCCTTGTTAAAGTAAGTTCATTAGCATAAGAAGCACAAATCTGAAGGGCAGGAAGGGAGGAGGGTTCCCATGTTAATAAATATTTACTTCACGATTCTTGAATGACAGAAATCAACAAAAGCTAGGAAAGTTCCAGCAAGCAGTCCAGCCTTAACTGGGAAATGAAATCAGAAGCTTGAACTCAAATTTTGATTTCTTTTTTTTTTTTTTTTAAACATGAGTCACAAAATATAAATCCCCCTTGTTTTTCCCTGCAAAGTTTGATTTCACAAGTAAACGAGAATGGCTCCAACCACCCAGTCCTTCTTTGCCTAAAATGAGGTTAGAATTTTTACTTGTTCTGTATTTTTTTTACATAAAAAAGAAAAAAGCACAAAATCTATTTTCAGTAACGTTATTTTATATTTTAATATCTTTTATTATAAAAGAACTCAGATGTTTAGTATGTGCAGATGAACTGTCTCATCTGCTCCTAAAATACTGCTGTCAAATGCCTAACACTACAGACTCTAAGTAATGTAAAAAATTTAAAAATAAATAAATATCCAATTAAGTAGGTGAAAGACAGTTACCAATATGAAAGAGTTCAAAAAGAATAAGCCTTCCTTTTTAAAAAAAATAAATAAATAAATTTGCAAGTGTCCAAAACCTTGATTTATGGTACCTACCATTTGCATGTTGTTGTAAATACCAATTTAAAGGAGATACAGAGAAATGAGCCCTAAAAATGAATAAAAAACCAAACAAGTAATAATCAGCCATTTTGTTGGAATAATTATCCATAGGACTGATCAAGCTATCTCCTACTTCATTTTTAAGCCTAAATGAAAACACACTCAAAGGTGGTTGTATGCTCACTCTATAGTGCTTAGAAGGAGGTAAAACCTCACGAGTTACCTTACTTAAGGCCACCTTGGCCTTACGCCCTTTCTGACAGAGTGTCTCTGGCCAGGTCCACAGCTGGGTTGTGCAGGTAGCCTGTAAGGAGGAAGTAAAACCCATGCTTTGTGGACTTTCCAGCATTTGCACTGTACCAGCTTGCATGGTATAAATGAAAGGATACCTCTCAGCTAACTGCTGTGAAGGAATTTAATAAAATGATTGTAACATGTAAAACACATCTTGGAGCTAAAAAGTAGAGAATAAGAAACATGGAGACCCATGCAATCTGATTAGTGGCTCTCTGAGCTTCTGCATGCATGTTCAATAGGGAAATGGAAACTGGGTCTGCTTCTAAAATAAACATTAAACCCCTTCAAAGTACAGCTCTAAGAAAGATTTTTTTTTTTCTTTAATGCTTATTTCTTCATAACTCCACTGAAGCCCAGCGTCTGCTGTCTGTTTTTGCAGCCTACACTAACACAGTAATATCTAAGACTGTTTTCTGCGATCCAAACTTCCCTACCATCTGGGAGGCAGTCACCTTTTGAGAGAGTGGTGGTGTCTGCCTTTTGAAAGGTTGCTGCTTTGATTCATAACACCTCCTGACAAGGTGGGCAAAGCTACCTCATGCACGCACACATGCAGAAGGGGAAGTCCAGCCTGGTAACCTCCCAGATCAGGTCCACAGTGGAAAAATAAAGCTGGAAATAAACATGTGGTGAAATTTTCTGATGCCATTACTTGCAGCTGCTGGCAATCTTAAAGCAATCTGAAGGAGAGTGGGCTACGACCCACATGTAAGATTGCTGAAATAAGGAGCTCCGGCTGCTGCCACCACGAGAAACACGCGATGCCTGGGAGACGTGGGTGCATCCTACCCGGCCACATGAACCTCACCGAGGGCGCCCCGATTGTCACCAAAGCAGCATCACAGCTTAAACCCTACTCAAACTCACCTGGAAAAATGGTGTTACTGACAGCAAGGGCAAGTTCTACTTAAGAATATATCTATGCACCATAAAAAAAGAAAAAAGAAGAAGAAGAAAAAAAGAATCCACCATGTGTTTAAATAACTGTGTGAGGTAGATAAAGAATTGGAGCTGTGCCAAGGTAAAAGTTGTAAAACTGGATTGATTTTTGCTACAGCTTGCTAAGGGTTCCCTAGAGCCAGGATGAATGCTCAAATATAATAATTGATAGCCTGGAAAAATATTTCTGATAGGTGCACAACTGTAACACAGAGCCCTGCTTGAGATGAAGCAAGCCTTTGTGTCCCAGCTAACCTGAGCACCGGGGTGACCCAGATCCACAGCTCCCTTCCCTGATTACAGCCGCATCCTTCAGCTGGAGAGCAAATGGGCCTGGGCTTTGAACAGGGCGTTTTGTTAAATGCTGTTGTGGAAAAGTAATTACCTGACAGCCAGACCAGTGTGTGTGAAGGGGGAGAGCTCCGGGGGAGGAGGGAATTCACATTCATTAATAGCACCCCAGCAATCCCAAAGGGCAGAGGAGTTAGTGCTAATCTAACCTCTTTTCAGCCTTCACCTTGGTGGAGTGACCACCTCAAGTTCTGTGTGTGTGTGTTTAAATTGCTCGGGATTCAATTGAGCACATTAAGTTTTAAAAAGGATGTAAGTGAAAATTTTCAATAGCTTCTGAAAGGGGATAATTTATTAGCTCTGAGTAAATTAAAATCTCAAGCAGGGGTAAAGACTTTAGAGATTACTTTAATACATTTTATATGCTTTCAACAAAAATGTTCCTTTAAATGGTCCAAAAATCAGCTAATTTTGTCCTATTTAGTAAATTACCTCCTAAGGCTGTAATGTTACAGATTACAATTGCTAAAAAAAGTTATGCCTTATCAAAGAGGAATAAACTGCATTTTTATAGGTTTAAATATAGCACTTTTTTGTTTTTGTAATTCAGGCTGGTAAAAATTCTGCGTTAATATAATGGTGGAAGGGAGCGTATCTTTTACATTCTTGTTAGGTCAGATGGTAGTGTAACAGAATGCCATGGCTACAACTCCCATATACCATACTAGCAATTTAGAGTCTATTTTGTCTTTGAGACCAGACACACGATCAAATTACTCTGGTTAACTGTTACCATGCATCAGCTGAGTCTCAATAACTGCCCATGCAAATGCTCTTAGCCCATGGCATATTTAGAGTAATTTGGCTTAGGTTAGCCCCTTTTCACTGTGGACTAACGTATGTCATGTTATCTCATAGTTGTGGTGGACATTTGCCACAGACTAACTGATGTGCAGTAACTTGCTGTGCTGAGGCTATTTGATTATGCTTGAGCCTAGAATTTGTCTATGAAACTGCTGGTTTCCAGGTTTAATATCTCTTTGGGGAAGATGGCAGGAAAAACATCGACTCTGAACAAAAGTCCCGTACATCCATCCTTTACACAGTCAACAGGCTGCCTTTCAAGTTGTTTCATTTATGGCAAGAAACCATACTGCCTGCTCAGCAGAGAAGCTGGCTCAGCTTCAGGCAGCTTTAAAGCTATCAGCAGCTGGGAAGCCTGATTTCAAAACTGGAAATCAGTTTACATGGGGGGGAGGGGGGGGGGGGGCTGACGGGGAAGGCTTGATTCTGATTTAGAATTACAGTTATTGCAAACCACAAAAGTCAGCTGTTATGTATGTCACTGCCTTAAATGTTGTTTCTGCTGCTGGTGAATACGGCTGTGGTAATAAATTTAACAGCACCGGAGATGGTACTATAACTTGACTGTCCATTTCAGAAAGTTTGAATGGTCCTGACATGGTTTTGCTCTGAGTCATCCAGTAGTCTTCAAACAGTTCCTGGGCAGGGTTTGGGAATTAGCAGAGATCTATATCCATTTCTAGGGGTTTGGCTCTGGCCAGCCTATCTCAGAAGATAAGAGAATGTGAATGAGTGTCACTGTGCCAGTTTGTCTCAGTGCAGAGGACAGCCCCAAGGCCATTTATTTTATCATTATTGATACAGCTTGACTTACAAAAAAAAAAAAAAAGAGTCAAAGAGGTGGTAAGGTGATGAGTAGCTGCTGAGGAGTAAGTGATTTCAAAGGCTGGTGAAGACAAGATGGAAAGAATGGAGAGACGGGGGCTGATGGATAGATTATAAGGATATAATCAGGCTGCAAAAGAGGAAAGAGCTTGGAACAGAATTAAGGAAAATAAATCTTACTGCAGATGAGAATCACAGGGAGGCCATTAAGAGTCAAAGATACAAAATAAGATACTAGCTATTATTGATTAAGAAAAGGAAAATAAAATTGGAAAGATAAATTTGTATCCAGAAATTTTTTAATTGCAAGCAATGGGCCATGGCATTCCATGGTCTTTGGACAGATAGTCAGATCCATGCCTCTGTCTACACAAACAGGTATGCGAAACAGTGTTTAAGACTGAAACACCTAAAGCTCATGATTTGGAGGCTCAGATCAATTAGGATCTTCATGAATTGAAAGGAAGTTGAAGCTTTTTTTTTCATGGTGGAATTGTGGAGAGGATTGGAATAGAAGTAGCCCAGCAACTGTTTTACACTGCTCAGGAAAAGTGTTGTAAGTAAGTTCAGCATCCAGGAGAGACCTGAACAACCTGGAACAGGTTGCCTAGAGAGGTTGTGGATGCCCCCTCCCTGGAGGCATTCAAGGCCAGGCTGGATGTGGCTCTGGACAGTCTGCTCTAGTAGTTGGCAACCCTGCCCAAAGCAGGAAGGTTGAAACTAGATGATCTTTAAGGTCCTTTTCAACCCAGGCCATTCTATGATTCCATGAAAAAGTATTCAGCAGGATTCAATCTCCAGACACCTGCCCAATGCCAATCCTGAAGCACAGAGAAGATCCTGACCCTAAATGTTGCCTATAAAACACCTAAAGAGTTCCATGAATGAGCAGACCAGATGTACCTTTACCCATTGGTGAAGACATATCCTTGTGCCTGATTGTTTAGTTCTGTATGACTGACGAGTTGATTTTTGAAACAAGAAGTCCCTTGAGACCTGGAGCTAATGAAATCTGGGTTGTTTTGAATCTGTCTCCTGACTGATGAATCATGTGGGTCCTAAGAAGGTGTCAGAGCTGATAGAAACTTTTCACGTGTTTGGTCACTTAGGAAGTCACTCTGCACTGGAGGTTCTCCCCTCTAAGAATGTGCAAGTATCTATCCACCAGAATATTTAGGGGTAACCTCACCTCTGCTTGGATCTCTATAAACCTGTAAGAACTGGAGCATCTCTTAGATCTCACCCCTCTGTCAAGTTTGATGTAGCCAGAGAGGTCAGAGGGTAGACAGGGGGTAGACAGGGAATATAGAAAGGAACAAGAGTTGTTCTTAATTGTAATGCGAGTTGTTTTGACATAAGAATAGCCATTCTGGCCTTGTCCAGTGCTGAGCCTACATAGATATCTTACCTCTACTTGCCAGTATCTCTTGCTAGTACACCAGTGGTCCTGGTCTGAGAGGGTTCTCAATAGTGAAAGTTGACATGCAAAAGCACTAAGAATCTAGCCTTCTCTTGAAAAAGTCCTTTTACATCTCCCTATTTCATGTATTTCATGATTTCCACAAATATTTTTGAATTCCCTTTTTATTTTTTTCCTATGCCTTTTTTTTTAAACAGTACCTTTTGAAAAGTAGATGGTTTGCCCAATAATGCTATGCTACTCTATACCAACATTATAATAATTTCCGTATTATTGTTTTCTTTTCCTCTTTGATGCCTTCTAGAATGCCAAACCTTTTTCAGCAAATAACACAGCAGCAATCGCCACTTCTCCCTTTCAGAAGGTACTTTCATTAACTTATACTTGCTGCTCTTTAAACTCATCGCTCTTTAAACTCAGAACTCTCAGTAGTTCAAATGATTCCTCCTTCATCATACTTTAACCTGCATTCTTTGAATTTCATCTACTACCATGCTGTCCTTTCACCTCACTTTTTTTTTTTCAGCTCTCTGGAGCTCTCAGTAAACTTCTTTAATGTTGTAATACCTTTCTTTGTGGTATCCCTAAGCATGGTCAGCACAGTGTTCACACAGTTTTTCAGAATCACTAATACACAAAACAATATTGGTGGCAATGTACAACTTTGGAATATCCCAATATTAACTCTCTCTCTCTCTCTCTCTCTCTGTCTTTTTCTTCACTAGAAAATGAAGCAGTTTCTGTTTTATGATATACTGTTTTAAGCCAATGTACTCCTGCATGCTGATACTTTTTTAACAGTTTCCTAAAATGAGCGTGCAAAAAAACTTTCAGAAACTCCAAATGCATTAAATCAACTTTTTTTTTTTTTTTTAATCTCTTATTTTGCTGATGCACTTAAGGAACCCTTGAAGAAAAGTGTTATAGGTTATCCATTAACAATCATGCTGCTTTGTCCCAATCATATCATAGCTGGCTAAGGATTTTAAAGCTTAGCATTTCAATCAGTGAAGGTCTTTGGCAGATTACTTCAAGATATGACTAACTTTAAACACAGATGTTGTGCCCTTGAAGACAACATCCTATTTACATGCTTTAAATTAGACACATGGTGAAGCTAGGGTCACCGAGCTGCAGGCTGTAGGCAGCGAGCATTTTGTCATCAGCAAAGAATCTGATTGTTTATTTATTTATTTATTTGTTTATTATTAATGAGAAAATTTTTCACTGACAGCTGCCCTAGATCATTCTTAAATCTGGTGGAAATTTAGTAATGACCAGTATTTCTGACAACCAGAGGTACTAGGGCTCTCCAGGACTAGAGCCAAAACTGAATTTTGTTCATGCCACAGCAGTTGACAGCTACTCCACTGCAGGATGTGGTGGGTAAGGGTGCCACACTGATGGGGGCTGTGGTGCCTGCAGAAGTGTCCTTTCAGCTACTGCTGCTGCAGGGGAAAGACGGAACAGTCCCTGCTGCTTCTGCCTCATGGGAAGGAGCAAGCAGCAAGTTGGTCCTCCTGCAGAACTGGCACAGACCCAGGACCCTTCTGCAAAGCCAACAGTTTGCTGTCCTGGGATACTGTCTGCTGTTTCTTGTGCCTTGAGCCAGCCAGGCTCTTGGCTGTTCAGTAAAGATGTCAGAAGGCTTTCAACATTCCAACACTTTGCTAAATCTCTTTTAACTCCTTGTCCACTTCTGTCTTCCTGGGTCTAGCCCTCTTCCTTTTCTTTCAACATTTTTATTTTACTAGCTTCAAGTCTTACAACTCAATGTGGTTTTTCTCAGTGTACTTAGTGCTGTATTGCCTCACAAAGTAAACCTCAAGCACTTCTCATACTGTCCTTCCAACCAGCTCACTCCTTCAATTATTCCTTTCTTTCCTCTACTCCCTCCCCAGATATCAACCATCTCTATCTTTTGTGGTGGTTTTATGTTCTCTGGCAACCTGGATCCCTCTTTCAGGCAAAATCTAGTCTCTGTCTTCATATCTCATGCATTGTGCTTACAAGGGTCAGATGCATCTTGGAATGTATTGTGGACTTTTGACCCCATAAAATCAAGAGATTGAAAGAAAGTAGCAGCCCCATGAAAATAACTAGATCTTAGGAGATGCTAAATATACCGTTACAGAAGGCAGGAACATTTAAGACCCAACACTCCAATACCTGAGACTAGAAATTGAGTCTGCGGAATGCAGATCTGACCCATTTATTTATTTATTTATTACTGAATTTCTGCTCCAATTTCTAGCTAGGATTTAGCTGTGGTAATGCATATTTAATAGTGACCCTTTAAAATGATTCACTGGCCATTTTTCACGCTTGTTTTATGAAACAGTCAAAACATTTTCACTCCTGCTCTTAAAAATTTTTGGATCTGTAAATAGCAACATTTATTTTTATCTTCTATCAACTATTAGATGCCTTCAAGCTGGGACACATATTGTGTACTGACTGCAAGAAATATTGAAGCACAGAAATGCCAAATGAATGTACTGTTTCAAGAGACAGAGCCTACCATTTCAAATGTCCTTGTGCAAGAATCTTTCTCATGGTCATGGTCACTAGGGACGTGTCTGAATAGTAAAGACAAAGGGTGAAATCTCATTAATTTCAGTGGGGTCAGGGTTTCAACCAATTTGCTTCTTCCTACAAATGTAACCTTGCCAGTACTTTTAATGTGTTGCTTTAAACATATTCAAATCTGATAAAACTTGTTCCGCTAGTATTTTCTCCCAGATATTTGTGTATTTTACAATCTCCCTAAAAAGGTGCTATGTTAATAACTCTAACAGTTTTGATTTTTTGAAAGTAGCATCTAATTTTAGAAAACCATTAGATAACTTAGAGTGAAAGATTCAGAGTAAATGGTACTTTATAAATCTTTCTGTCTAGATGGATGATTTAAATGCATTACTGATTTTTAGTTTTATTTTCCTAAAGGTTGAGAATACCATGAAAAACAAATTGATATCTTTATGAACAATGAAATGAAATCCACCCAATTGCAATATTTTGAAAATTTTCTTATAGGAAGATGTAAAATAATATTTGTTTGTGTAGCGTTGCTTACTGAAGGTGCACAGCATACAAGCATGTACTGTAGCTTTTATATAGATGACCTGATTCTCAAATTCCAAACACTGAGGACTGGAGAGCAAGACAAGACCTAATGATAGATTTCTAAAAAATCTGCATTTATTTGAGTTATGGATGAATAAAATACAGGGCACATAAAAGTGACATTACCTTCTAGGTTAGTAGATTGCACAATCTGGACTTTCACAGCTACAGTATTTTCTCATGCATGTGTTACACTAAGAATACTAAAAATACCTAGATTTAAAAGGCAGAGCTGACAGAACATCCAAGTAGTGATGAAATCCTCAGACACACATGAATTTAGATCTTCCAAAGAAGTCTCTTGAAACTACATGCAGAGGACTCTGTTCTCTATTCAAATGGACTTAAATCAGAGGAAAATTACTGGAGTGAAACTTAGCTATATAGATGGCCATGGCAAAGTTCAGGGGAGGATGGTGGCAAGGTTGATTTGACAAAGCCTTTAAAATTTTGAGCACAGTCATAAAATTATGTCCATCCACTTTTGTCTTCAAGAAGCTATTGAGGAAAACACAAATACCCAGGCTGCAGAGATATTTCGAATGCTTTCTATTTTGACATCCTATCTAGTAGGGGCTGGAAGAGCAAAAGCTAAAATTTGGTTTCCTCCGTTAATATAGCCAAAGCCATGACCAGATAAGGTCTACTTGAGTATCACAACACAGCTGTATTAAAAAGGGCCAGAGACCAGTTCAGGTCCTAGAATCCTGCTCCTGCATTATGCTGATTAGTCCCACTACTTCACCCATGTTTTCAGTAGGCTTTGCACCCTCGAACCACCCTATCACGCCAGATCCCCTGGCATGCCATGGTATAAGACCCACCAATCTCATTAGTTCCAGAACAACCCTGTCTGATGTCAAAGTATTTGAACTGAAATAAAGAAAACTTTGGGGTCACAGAGACATTGTATGGAGTCTAGAGGAGAGTCAGGGTCAAGAGCTGTTACTTCACAAGTCCCCATCTGCTCTAGAAGGGATTAGTCTGAAGCAATGTGAAAGCAAATCTGTTGGTGCCACACAGACTACTGCTTATGGTTTCTAGGTGAATACATTTTTTGCCTGCCTTCAGACCCACAACTGAAATGAGTATCACTTTGATGGCCTGGAAAGTTAATGAAAATCATATGACAGGAATATGTTCTGAGTCTTTAAGTGTTATTACCCACTTCCTGTAAAATGCAGTCATTTGAAAAGTCAACTAACATGACATGCTGTTAGGATATCAACTAGACTGGGGACAATGGCACTAAGATGGTAAAAGAGATGCCCAAGGCTGTCGTGACTGTGAGACAGTTGTTAAAACACTGAGAGAAACAGGAGCACTCAGAAGTTGGTCAGGGCCCCACGTGAGTGTGATGGCCTTTTGGAACCATGGTCTCTTCCTAAGTTTGCCATTCCTACTTTTTATGGAGGCTCACTGATGACATAGCAGTACAGTAATACACACAGTCAGGTTAATTCATGCTAGCTAATAAGCACCCACCACTATGCGAATTTTTTAATGCAGAATGCTTCTAATAACCATCATTAATAACGTTCTCTTTAGTACTGACGAGTAAAGCTCCATCTGTGTTATTTATGCTTAGGATTAGATTTCATCTCACAGAACTTTAGCTGTCAAGTTTAAACCACTCACCACAGATTCCCTTTGTAGTCACTGGAAAGAGATACGCATCTATCTCCAAAGGGTGATTCCTTCTATTTCTCCTGGATACCTGTCTTCAGATGGGATGAATCACCCTCTGGATCTGCCTTTCTCTTCTCATGTCTAGAGAGGGAGTCAAGCTGACTTTAACTTATAGACATCTAACAGAAACTTCTAACTTATAGATAGTGAAAGTGAAATGAATTTCACCTTCAGCTGTACTTTAAGTAGTTCTCTGCTTGGTGTAAAGAGGATTGAAGGAAGATTTCTCTAAGTGCAAGCATGGTTTTGTTGCTGCTGGTGGGAATGCTTTGCTTTCTTCTCTTGCCTCCCTGAGATGCTGACAGCTCTGATGTTAATAATGGAGCACCAGTCAGGCTTCAGCGATTTGCAGAAAAAAAGGCAAGTTATGTAATTTTTCGAGGTAATAGCTGCAGTCTGGGAAGAATTGGCCTGAAACTGTCTGAAGCTGAGACAATCTTCCATGTTAAAGAGTTTAATTTCAGAATAATATTTCCATGCCTTGATTTTTTATTTTTTAAATCCAAGTTATTTCATTTGTTGTATTAAGTCTCTGCATTTTTTTTCACAATATTCTTAATTAGGTCAATTTGAAAATTTCAGTACATCATTTTCAAGTGTGAATTTAGGGAGAGAAGGTTTTGCAATCCACTACATTCATACTTCAGTTTTAAAAAGCACTCCATATATCTTTGTGTGAAGAAAAAATAACATTTCATGAATCAGACAAAGAATTTTTGACATTGATAGACAGATGGCTGCATGATCTATCCAGCCACAGTTTCAAAACATTTATCCATGGCGTGGGTTCATCCCTATTTTTCTTCCTAACCCATGCAACTCTGTGTATATTGAAAAAAATGCAGTTTAATTTGCGAAATTGCTTCAAACAGATGTATGAAGACTAGTCTTAAGAGAAGAGAAAGATGCTTTATGGTGTTGGTAAGACTTGTGATTTAATCATGCATTTTGCAACAATCAGTATTTTTAATGCCTCAGCTTCAAAAATACTGTTATTACCTGATAATCACTGTTTTTATTAAAGGGAAAAAAATTAAAAAGCATTCCTAATGGTCTGGACTGCAGAGGAAAGTTCAAAAATATGAACTGTAAAAGCTCAAATCAAGAAGGTGACAAGTGAAAAGAAGCAATTAACATAACACTTAATAATTTTTGGAGGCCTGACAAATTTCCCATGGGAATTTCTTTTCAGGATCACAGTTCTTGTCTAGGCTGAAGTGAGACAGAGGAGTGTATGATCAAATTCATGCCTGCTCAATGTGTCAGACTAAACGCTATGCATCCCTCTAGGTCCAGATATTTTCCAAGATGGTGATCTTGCTCGATAGCCAAACCTGAACAGGACTTCATGGGGCTTTATATGGGGTTTGACCTGTTTTGAAACAACATCTTTGAATGACAACTTACAAAGAAGTGGAGGGGTTCTCTATCTTGAATAGGGCTGCTACAGAAGGATGAATTTCATCCTAAAGGAAGACAATCAAACCAAAAATATTCCTGAAAGAAAGAATATTATAAGGCTCTTCAGAGCGTCTAAATTCAGATACTTAAATGAAGTGCCTAAGGTAGGAGCTTAGTCTAATAAGGCTTCCTATTTAGTCAACAGAAAGTGAAAGGCAGTCCTCTAAAGCACCTTAGTGAAGTTTCTGCTTTCAACTGGCTACATATAGAGCCTACTCTTCTGAACAAGACATCTTTTGGTGTCAACCAGGTCCTGCCTTCTGGAGCATAATGCAGATCTAATACTGAGTCCTGGCCTCGGTTACCTTAATTATGCAAGGGTCACTGACTTGGGACTTGTGGGAAAGGACCAGGGAAACAAATTGTGTCCCAGGATCTGTGCAAATATATATACACTCTACAATAATACTGCTTCTTGCTCTGGAAACCACTGGGAATGGGTTTGCTCTAGACAAGTATGTGGAATTACAGAGTGTTAGGAGAAAGGGAAAATCTGGGAAGGGCCCATTGTCCTCACTTCATTCATCACAGAGCATATATGGAGGAAAAAACAGTGATTAGAATAACTTCATGATAGCCCGACACCTTCGTCTAGGGTCTTTGGATAGCTGGCCTGGGCTATGCTGAGTCTGAGCATTCCTCCAGGATTGCAGGGTGGAAGCTTGGGTTGCACCAGTGAGACAGCTGCCTCTCACATACAGTCACAAACAGTTGGAAGCTCAGCAGTTCAGGAAGGTCTGGTGCTCATGGTAATTTTGAGAATTAACATGAATTGTGATAGACCTCCTTTCCTGAAAAAGCTGATCAAGTTTTTCAGGAAAAACGAATCAAGTTGTATTTACACTGCACCACAGCGTAAAAACAGGTTCCTCTTGATTGCTTAATTTTGACACTGGTGCTACCATGTAAACTTAGCGAAGTCCTTTCGCTAGCCAATTTTCAGGTTGGTTTTACCACCTGGAAGATCAGGCCCTGCATTCTGCAAAATATAATTTTATTTTACCCAACAGATATTAGTTTAGAAACACTCAGGTATCTTCAGTGACTGCTGTTTTTAGATTAAGCAGTCCAAAATCTATGCTTGGCTTGGAAAAGAGTTCAGGATTAACATGCTGTTTCTGCAAATCTGCAATCAGAGCAGCTTTGTACCAAATAACAGATTAGGAAGCATGCCATTGCGTGTATGGCATGACCCAAAACAGGTGCACCTGCAAAGTAAAGGACTGGAAAGATCCTTCTTAGTGAAATAAGATACCACTGTGAGATGACTCTAACTTGGTTGTTTTTCAGTTCTGCCTAAAATATCCTTAGATCTCCTTTTCTCCTTCCTTCCTGCCTCCTTCCTATCTTCCCTTCTTCCTTCCTTCTTGCCTGCCTGCCTGTCTTCCTTCCTGCCTGCCTTCCTACCTTCCCACCTGCTTTCCTGCCTGCTCTCTCTCTCCTTCCCTCCCCTTCTGACCATTTACTTTGGAAGGAGATTATTTAAACTCAAAAATAATAATGAAAAAAAATAAAAAAGTTCTGATTTCAGAATGAGAGGGAGGGATGATTCAAGTGAGTAAACACAGATTTCTTGTGCCCTTTGAGGTGCTGTAGGGGTGCCCAAGGCACCTGGGCTGGCTGATCTAACACAGGGGATCCATCTTGTTCTGTTCAAGCTGTCACGAGGACACCCAAATGTCTTTACATGGAACTGTTCCAGTAGAGCTATTCTGCATTAAAACAACACCACACCTTATTCTGGAATAATTTTTGTGCTAACTATCATCCTAAATTGCCTGTCACAGAGTGCTTGGTTAACAACCTAATCAAGGTTTGCCTCAAGACGTTATTTAGAATCATTAACAATAGAAAGGAGAGGCTAATGGACATCTATACAGGGCCATGCATAGGAACATTAGCAACACTTTTTGGGAACAAAATTTGGGACTGTCTATGTGCAAATTGCATTGGTTTAACTAAGAATGGGATTTAAAATCGATGTAGCTAAAACAGTAAAATAGGTTGTGTCAGCTCTTTTAAATCAATATAAGCCTGACAGAGCATGGTTTAACTTATATTGAGTTAAAAGTAAACCAAAATAAGCCGCTTGTAAGCCAACATTAATGTGTCTACATAGAGTTTGTACTGAATTAATGAAACCGATTTTAAATCGATTTAAGTCAAAACAGTGCTAGATCTGTGTACAGGCAGAAGTTTAATTGGAAAATGATTGATTGAATATGGATAATGTAGCCAGTGGTGGGGAATATCAGAAAGAAGGAAATCAGAATCTGGACATAAATTAAAAAAAATGCAAAGCTGAATAGAAATGTCCAGGCAGCACTGTGCAGTGTTCAGACATAAAAATAGAGGGAATAACATTTAGATTGCATCCACTCCCCTACATACTATAAGGTCCCTACACATCAATATGCTTTACTAGATAGGCAGGCAGATGATATAAGCATGTCAAAAGAATGGAAGGTGAAAGTGACTGCATGGGAAAAGTGTCTAAACCAGAATAAAGGCTTCATAGCCTTAATGGCAATGAAACAGGAACATCACCTGGAATACCAGTGTGGAAAGAGCAAATACAGTAGAACAGATCTTACCACCCTAGATTTTTTTTTTTTCCTTTTTACTCCTCAAAGGTCTTCATGTGCTAGCATTCTGAAAAGGTATAATAGTGCAAAGAGTTTTCCTGGTATTGTTGGAGATTCTCTTTTTCAGACAAGAGCTGTTTTACTATCCACAGCCCCTCAAAAAAATTGAAGATGTTCTCAGCACAATATAAAAATTGGTGATGAAATATATAAATGCTCTTTCAACTTGAGAAGGGAATCACTTCATAATTTACACTATCTCTACTTGAGAAGAGAACAACTTCACTACTCATGAGTTATTGGTTTTCCCTTCTTCATTAAGCATTCCTTGTCTGTGTTTCTATCTATTTGGTGTATGTTTTTCCCACTCCCTTGTCAATGTCCTTAGATACTGGGAATATATTTGCCTCAATGCACAAAAAACTTTCATTTTAATACACAGCAAATTAGAGGCACTGCACATACATGTACATGTGGTATACCAGACTAAATAACCTCTAATATGGATTAGTCCTCCTTGGAAAATATTTTGCCCATATCACACCACTATTTCCTAACATTTGCAAAACAATTTCTCTCTTAGAGAGAGTGTTTTTCAGAATTTACCAGTGACAATATATGTAAAAGAAGATACCTTACAATATAATCTGAAGTATTGTCCTCGTTGATAGGAAGCTGAGTGATGTGAATTGCATACAGTACGTAAAGAAATGTGGTTGCCCTATAAATTTTTCTGTGTCTCTAAACAAAGACAAAAATAGGTATAACTAGGCTGATACTGTTTAGTTATGTAACAGATTGAGGGTTTGGGTTTTAGTCACTGAAAATGTGATAAACAACATTGTGCATTAATGCAGAAAACAGATTGAGCTTTTTAATGGTACATCAAATAAGACTTTATTAGCATCTATTAGGTTCAACCCAAAGCCCGGGAAATAGCATTAATGAGCATCATATATCAGTCTGTCTGTTATTAGATAACATTATCCCTTAAAACTAGCAAGTCATATAGTACTTCATACTTTTTACCTTTATCTTTAGAATTAGCTGCTGACATCCTCTCCTGTTACACTGGCCTTACTATTAGTAATAGTGAACCAATTTATAAACCCATTAGTGACACTTTTTCCAGAAGATAAAAACAGTCAAAATTATCTGGCAGCAATTAATCTTAATGGCTGTATGCAGTAAACAGCAATGGGCTAATTCCAGCTCTGTCAGCCCCATCAAACAATCCCACATTAGGCAGCTTTTCACTGATCCATTAAGCATATTCAGAACAACAACAAATTCAATGCTGAAGGCATATGCACTAAACATTACAACAGTGATCTTCTGAAGCCATCATTATCTCTTAAATAGTACTTCCCCCATGTATTATCATTATGCTGTACATTAGAAATACTTTGATTAAACTCCCTTAATTCATAACAGCCAGCTGCAGACCATTTATGCAGTTAATCTCAACACAACAGCTATTGAGGAAATATAACAAATGAAGGCTGTAAACTGGAAGTCATTACTACGAAAGATACTGGTTTCCTAGCCCTCGTAGTGCAAAGTGCATGGCAAGATCGTGCTTTAGGATGACAATAATGCAGACTGAAACCACTAATGACCTTACACATGTCCTGCAACATGTTCAGCAGTCGTTGTAGCCATAAAGGTGTGTGCAGGAGCAACCTGACAAAATTTCAGCAGGGGTGGCAAAAACATCCAGGAAACCCTTGTCCACAGGACAAAAATATCAGCCCAGACCTCACTTACAAAAACAGTCTTTCCATGGCTTTGCTGGCTTCATCTGTAGCTCAGTGCAGTTTGTCACTATGAAAGAACAGTTCTGATTTCTTCCTCTAGCTCAAGCTAGAGGAAGCTGAAGCTTGAGCTAATAGCAATGACACTTTGAAAGACTGCAGACCTTTCAGTTTCCTTTCCTACAAGTAATAGCTGTTTTGAGAATTTTTATTAGCCTGTTTTCTCTTTAAGGTATAATGGATATGGTGTAGTAAGAAAATTAGCATAAAGCTTTCCATGGAAATGTAAACAAAACAATATTATCAGGATGGGAAGGAAAACAGTAGCTAATTTATATTTCCACTCTGACCTGAAATTCACATGAGGTATCCTTATTTAATAACACAAAAATGTTAAATAGATAAAAGTTGATGGTGTTTTCTTAAGTTTTCATCTACTGCATTCCAAAAAAAAAAAAAAAAGGTATTAAAAATGCAATCAAATGCGTCCTTGCTGCATGTTAGGGAGAAAGGGAGCTGATTCTGTGTTACTAATCCAGATCGTATCCTTACTTAATGGAAGAAAACAAAACAAAACAAAACAAAAAAACGAATAAACAAAAAGAAGTCTGCAGGATTTGGGTACAAAAAACACTTTCACAAATTCTTTACTCGTCAAGTGTAAAGAAACCATAAAAATATTAGTGAATAAGGTCTATGTGCCTTACAGTTCTTCACCATATATAAATAGTTTATTTGATTTTAAAGATGTAAACCACAGACACAGTGTCTACCTTGCAATGAAATGATCAAATAAATAAAACTTCAATTTGGCATGAGCCTGGCTGCCAGTTCTGATCTCAATTCCCATTCATAAGTCTAGCTCACTCAAAGGTGGAATGAAAAAACTCCGCAACACCTTCAAGACCTACACTGAGGAGCAGGTAACTGCATGCAACACGCAACAACACCCTTCAGACGGTCAAAAGAATCAGCTTCCTGATAATTTAGTCAAACCTGAGGTGAAATAACTCACTATAATTCCAGTTTCATACTTCTATTACCTTCTAAAGCTCACACTGTTGAAACATGCATGGATATATCTCTGCACCATTTTCCCTGTGATTAACTTATAAGACCTGATGCTACATACACCTAAGCACAGCAAGACAAGATCCACTGGCTTGCTTGTAAGCAGAGAGATACTACACGCCCACCCTTCATGTAGGTGTTTATATGCAGTTTTCCCTCTGTGTGGAAAGAAAGACCTACATACTATGGTAGATGTGGTGCACTGCCTAAGCATTGAGGGCATTGCAGAAAGTGAAATTTGCAAGGATATACTCCATCATGTCCATATGCCTAAGCAGCAAGTCAAGAGAGCAGATTCTTATAGTATTTCCACTTTCAATAGTGGAAGAATGGACCTGTGTTTCAGATAGAGATTTTGGCAAACGTGCAGCACTCTTCCTAACTCCAGAGCACCCTGCCTAGGCAAGTCACTTTATGTCCCTGTGCCTTGGTTTCCCTTCTTCTGGTGATCTGGAGATAACTTATAACCAGAAAGACTATAAAACCTAAGGAAACCAAAGGTTGTTCCTTAACATTGTAGAAAGAGAGAATCGTGTAAAATTTTTTTTTTCTTCTTATGCAAGAAGCATTTCTAGGCACAAGAAATTCAGGCAAAAAGGAATATTAGACTCCCTGTTGAAAATCAAGGCCCCAGCAGAGTCTGGGCACTGAAGAGAAAGGCAGTCTCTGACCAAAGATTTCTATGACTGAAAATTTTCACTTAGGTGCCTAAATACAGTTGACGTTTCTTACTGAACAGCATTCTCTGTGTCCCAGATGTAAATTGTAAGTTTCACATATATGAGCTATTGATTTGGGAGAAAGTAGGTTTTCCCAAACTTAGAGAAACTGACTCACTAACATCTGCAGCAGGCAGGAGGATCTGTGATATGCTGTGACGATGTTAAGTCACAAAGTGATTCTGAGACCTTATATGTGACCATTTATGTCCAGCTTCAGATTTTTCTTCCTTTCCAAACAGTATTTATTTCCTTAGGAAATAGTGGAAAATAGTGGAAAATGCCATAAGCTAAGCATTTTCACCAAATTATTTTAATTTTGAAGATATGCTTTTTTGAATTTGAACTGTGGTAGGTGACTTCTAACTCTCAGAATGAAGCAGAAGATCTGTAGATCCTCCTCACCCAGAAAATGGAGAGACAGGATTTAGACCTTGTGGTGGGCCTAATTCTGGGGGTACTAATTCTGGGGAGTAATGGAAACTCTGCAGAGGACAAGGAGTACAGGTAAGAATGAAAATGTATTCCTAGTTGTTACTTGCTCATCCTTGTGCAAAAATTTCACTTGCAGTTTTACCAGGTGACATTTTTTTCCTTTCTTTCTTTTTTTCTTTTTCTCAGACTACTTCTGACTAACTGGAGAAAAATGGCTATGTGTATGTATATGTACATACTGTTCAAACGCAGTAGCAGGGGGCTACTCTGCTTACTTTCCAAAGACCAGTTAAGCTAACAAAGTAGCAGAGTTTATAAAGATTCCTGTAATTCTGCCTAGCATGCAATCCAAGTACAGAGCTCCTACTGTAACAGTAAGAATTCTGGACTAAAGAGAAGATATATACCTACCAAGTTGCTTGTAGAAAATTAATTATTTTAATTATGGATAAGTTGTATAGATGGGTTTTATTTTAAATTACGGACAGTGTTACTTCTTAGCTTGACAATGTGTGAACAGCCAGATGTGAAACTAACTGTATAATGTTTCTTAGTTTTTAGCGAATATAATACTGCTGAGAACTACCAAATAGTTAGGTTGTACTGCAACATATTTTTCCTACTGCCATATTTCAGAAGGATCAAACCTGATTTTCAAGAGTATTTTTTTTTTTTATTTTGCCTTGTCTAACTGCAGGTTACCCAACAGTGATAAATAACTTGGACTAATATTCTAATATTCTACCAATTTTACTGATAAAATTCCTAAGACATGATTTTGAGTACCCAATTTAAGATGTTGTGCAATGTGCATGATAATGGACTGGACTGTTCATAGAATTATTGTTATGTGACATTAATAGGTAGCAGAAGATCATGAGTTTTGAGTTAAAGAAGTACATCTATACTAAGAGACAAAAGAGTAGAAAAAAATACTTCCCGGGTTTTATTTTATTCACTTCTTTAAGTTTCTTTTTGTGTGAAAATCTGTATTGTAAAAGTTTAATAATGCAGAATTTTCCGTTTTTTTGTTTTGATTTTACTTTTCTATTTTCTCAATCCCTCTATGCACTTACAAAGTTCTTACACATAGAAGATTTTTTTTTCATTTTTTTTTCTTTACAGGGGCTATTACTGTGTGCAAACTTTAACTGGGTCCCAGTGTAAACTCCATATGCTGACAGAACATTTGGAAATTGACTCTAATGAGTGGTCAGATAGTGCACAAAAGTTACTCTAGAAATCATAGACAGCATATTGATTTATAGTGTTTCCATTTCTAAGGGGCAGAATATAAGCAATGAAATGGAGAAGTGATTTTCAACCTTTTGAGTTTGCAGACAATCTAAAAATGTTTTTAGTACCCATGTAGTATATTGAAGCTTGCAGATAATAAAACAGCTTTTTCAGGAAAAACTAACAGGAAGCCAAAGGGTCCCAAAGGATTCACAGACTATAAGCAAGAAATCATTGAAATGAATAATACTAAATTATCTACCTCCTTCTAGCTTTGTTTCTTAAGTCTGCCATGTTGTCATCAATCTGCCTTATTAATTATCTGGAGTTATATTACTATACTGCTTGCATATCTAGAAATACCAAAGAAACCTGAAGAAGTAATTTTATTGAATTTCATTAGATCCTTTCTAAGAAAAAATGTACTTCATGAAGAAAAGAAAAAGGAATAAAACAACGATTACATTCATATACAATATGTCAGTAATTTATAACCAATTTATCAATGACCATGCAGCTGCACTCCCTAAAGTTTGTTTTTTTTTTTAAAAAAAAAAAAGCTCACATAATGCTTACATAGTCTCTGAAAGCATAGCATCTTAATAAAGGAACAGGAAGCCACCAGAGTAATTAGAAAGGTATATTGTAGTGCATATAATGGTAGAAGGATGTTTGTATTATAGTCCAACACATCATTAAGGATACAATTGTTATTTAATGTGGCACAATCATCTTTCTACTCTTCATGAAATCCACTTAAGTAATTACTTTTCTTAGCTCATTGGTTCTATGAACTGACAGTTTAGCAAAGCCTTGTCTAGAGAAATACCAAATCTCCATTTTTTATAGTATTTTACCTCTTTTTAAGCTTGAATGTTACAGCTTACATGGAATGGCCATTTTCTCATTTAAGAAACTGGTCAGCAGACTGGGAGGAGAGGAGAAAACTGGATGTGGAAGGAGAGAAGGGAAAGAAAGAAGAGAATAAGCACGTAAAACATCAATTGAAAGGTTGCAGTGCTGTCTTAAAAAAATGAGAATGTTGAATGAAAAGTCTCACTCCTGTTTCTCTACAGTGTATCCCTTTTCCCCAGTCTTGTTTTTGGAACATATTTATGAATATATATGTACCAATTAGCTGATCTGTTTGTGCAATGTTTCATCATTTTTGTATATGTTAACAGCAGAATACTAGCTCAGTAGTACAGCACCTTGAGTTGCTTCCAATCTCTTTCTGAGAGGAATGCTTTTGCAAAGCACAGTTTTAAAGATTCTGGAGAGTACTGTGTTATGAACGTTAATGACGAACATTAACTAATCTATTATTTTATTTTCTAATCTTTTTGCACTTATGACCACAATAATATATGGGAACAGACAAACACCCAAATACCACCTATAAACTTGAAGCTCATTCACGGCCTTTTTTTTTTTTCCCTATCCTGTATATTTTAATATAAAGTTCAAGACCATTCTGCAGAGCAAGCCCAGCATTCAGCAAACACAGCACTGAACTGCAGCATTTAAATTGCTCAACAGTATGCTTTTTTTTTTCTTCTTTTTTTTTCCTCTTCATTTTAAACTTTAAGCTCTCTTTCAAAAGATGTTGAAGTCTTCATGTTTACTAGCATTACAACAAGGTAAGTCTGAAACACCTTTATCTTATTTGGTAGATCTATGTTTGATGCTCTTTGTTTGAATAGAAGTGTCAGCTGTATTTTACTTTATTATATAAAAAAGTTTCAGAATTTAATAAGGGTCAAGTACCCGCAGTAGATAAATGCAACAGCTAAAGCATATTTCTGATCTCTCTGAAGACTGCAATCATGAAAATTATTATCATTGAGTAAAACTGGTCTCAGTGATGGTGACTGGGAGATGGAATCTGTGTTAGTCAGCCATAATTTACATAATAATGGGTTCCGAGTTTTCATCAGCACCTTTTGTTTGTACAGTGCTTACTGCTACAGTAAATTGTCAAAATGTCATTCCTACCCAATCAGCCAGAAAATATCAACAGTAAACAAGGCACAAGAAGAAATTCTCCGATTAAAAATATGGCGGAGGAAACAGTAAAACTGAAGACACTGAAGTTTTAACAGTGATATTCTGATATTTTCAACAACATTGCTGAGCAAATCATGAAACATTATTATTTTTCTAATGAAGCAATGCCATAAAGGGAGTGATGTCATTAAAAGAATCTCAGCAAACAGTTAGATAATGGATTTGTTTACACTTGTGTTTGTCATTACCTGTGTTTCCTCTTCCATGTGACAATCACTTCTCTGGGAAAAAGAGAATGAATTAAAAGTTTCACTATGGGTTGGGTAGCCACAGACCTACAAGAACATTGCCCAAGAGCAACTTAATCAAGGTAAACACTGAATCCAAAGAGAAAATGATGGCCCAAATAAATCTCTCTTTTCTCTCTAACACACAAAGCCTAAGAATATTCAGGATGAAATGAAACCAATTAAACTCAACTTTCTGCCACCCTCTAAAATTCACTTAAGTGCAAGGAGAGGACAAGCATGAAATAGTAACAGAGTAGGCTTTATAGCCATTGTACTTATATACTATATTACAATTAAAAGTTTCACATTGTATTTGAAAAAAAAATGAGTAAAGTGGCATCCTGCCAAATAGAAGCCATCCTTGTTGGAACTGAAACATTTGGCTCATATAATACTTATTTTTGTGAAATGACAAGTTATATACATGTATCTTTAAAACAGAGAGGCAAAAACTTAAAAAAAAAAGATGTTTCTTTGTATTGTGGTTCATAGGGATTGACACAGTTATAGCTTGTATATAAGCAGAACAAAAAACAATAAACTTTTCTCAACGAGGGCTTCCAGCCCTGTGCTCTTAAAAATCTTCAGAAAGGATGTGATCACGTCGTTGAGTCACCACAGAAAAGACTCACAGTACCTTCTTTTGGAAATGAATGAGAGTTTTAAAATCTATTGAAATGAAGTGTTGACATAAGGAAATATTTTGTAGAGCTTTCAGGTTTCTTTACCATTCACTTTATTTTACTTGGCTACTTTAAATTTTTTTCCACTTCTTCGCTTTGAAAATCCTGCATTGTCCAAAGCCTTTCGATTAAGCAGCTTGCCTGAATGAAAGCACTGTGATGATGTGGCGGTGCATCAATAAACACGGTGCCTCTCGAAGAGGGACAGAATGTTGAGAAATAAGGCTGATCAGTGGTAATTACTCTGACACTTCACACAGTACAGGGAATTAACTCCTAGGACTTGGAGCCGAATGGAGAAGTAGTAGTTGATGTTCCACATTGTGAATGCCTTGGTGCCTGAACCCATTATGAGTTTAAACGGAGATGGGAATTCACTATATACATTTTTATTTTTATTTATTTTTTCTTCCCAGCTTCCAAGTTAGGAATGTGAAACAGAGTACAGGAAATGAAATTAATTTGGGATACTGAACAGGCTACGTTTCTATTTTTTGTTACGGTCTATACATTTATTTCCCATTAAAACATGAATAATTGAATAAAAGGATGCCTGTAGCAACCATGTTTATGGGAATACACCCGTCATGTTGAGGAAGACACTCTTAAGCCAAGCTAAGGAAATGGAATTGCTCTAAGGCAGACCTGCAGACACTAAGGTACACAAAAACACATAGCAGGAGGGGAAATACAGCTAAAAAGGCAACTAGTTAGCAGCTGCCACTATGACCTTAACTGCATCCATGGTAACTGGGCTAAAGATGGAGTTCCATTTTATTATTCTCACACCCACAATGTTAAGCCTATGAATCCCATTGCAATTTAATGGCTGAAATCAGAAGGCAGATCTGTGTTCATTGGACCAGTGCCGACATCCTCTTAGCTAATGAGTGCAATAAACATTTTCATGCCAGGAAACCAATGCAAGTGGAAATATTATGCCATGCAGAAATCTATCCCCCAAAACACAAAGAAATGGTCAGTAAAGTCAGTCCTTTATGATGATTTGCATATACTCTAATTTTTCATGTTTTAGGCCATGCATCTTTGAAGAAGATATTTAACTCATATGTTGTTTAATACTGTGGCATGCAACAGAGTTTGCTTTATATGAGAAACTGTGGGAAGAATAATGTATTTCAGAGTTAATGACTATCACTGCCTCCAATTATTTTCCTAAAGGAATCTTACATTTTTAAATAGTAACTTTTCTTTCATGCACCTAAAATGTATTTCATCTACTTGTAGACTACATACAGTACCACCAGCTGAGCAAAAGACAGTAAAACAGCAAACTGTTTCAACAAGAAAGAGGGCTTTGTTCCAACTATTGTCTCTATTGTAATTTGACTCACATAGTTTTCTTAAGGATCAGTGACAACAATGTCATATCTTTGTCATGTGAACTGAAAGCAAGACATGTATCATCCTTACTTGGGCTGAAGAATCAAAACAACAACAGCATTTGAAAGGATTTGTGCAGGATGTCTTTGAATTCTCAAACACTTCCACCTCTAAAGTTCTGTGGCAACCTGTAAAATTGATAATGAGACGTATGGAGTAGGGCAAACAATTGATTTGAAAGTCTTTACCTGGAAAAAAACAACACAGCTGAGGAGTAGCCATAACTATTTTAAAAACCGTAAAAACAGTGACTTAGCCACACTGAATCATTCAGTCATTTTATCTTTTTTCTATTTCGCATATAAAGATGGAGTGGTGTTCTAATCACACAACACACTGGGGTGAAGAAGAAAACTCTGAATACATAAACATGCAGCTGGGAAATGAAGGTCACCAAAATCTCCTTGAACTCTTTGGTAAACCCACTGTATTTGCTTCAGTGTGGTGCAAAGACATAAAACTACATTAGCAGATTCATAAAGAGCATTATGTGAAATATCCTTGCCTCTTATAGTCAACTTCCTCCTCCATCTTAAAATATCCAGAATTTTAGTTTTGCTAAAATGTTAACCTGGCATAAGGAGAGAGGGCTTAATGACTTCCCCTGACAAGAACTACATGTATTTTTTTTTCTTATGGAATACTGCCAAATATCCTTTGTAATAAAAAGCTTGAACTATTTTGCTAACAGAAGCTGCTTGTTCTGCTAACTGTAAAGGTCAGACAGAAAATAATTTTGCTGTTTCTTATCTTTTAAAATAATGTCACTTTTTATCATTACAGTAACATTTTTGGACAACAAAGAAAAGAGAAAACAGGAAGATGTGATACCCCAGACCACCAGGTACACTATTTCTAAAACGACATTAGGTTAAAAAAGCTGTTAGCCAATTATAACAAAGAATGGAAATGTCACAAAAGCCAATGAAATCTCCCTGGTAACATTCAGAAATAATATGTTTTGGATCATATTGTATATTAAATGACAACTGTCAATTTAAAAAAGAAGTCCTCCAAAATCTTTGATGTATGACAATTTAGAAGTTGAAACACTGTTCATACCATTTAATCACTTTGAGATAAAAAGCTTTTGACATGTTAACTAATGTGAAAGAATAAGTGCTTCTCTCATTTTTCTAACACAGTACTGGACTGCACTGAGAAGATTTCTGTGATGAATTTCATAAAAAGCAAGACATATAACCATTTTATTTAGTTAAGAAGTATACTTATTTATATCTATTACGTTATATAACAATAGAGAAAGGTGAAATTTTGTATCCTAAATATTGTTCTTTGATATGTGTAGCATTTCTTTCAGCTAAAATGGGCATTTGAATAGGCACTGATTGTCAATATTATCTAATCTGCTTCTCTGTCTATGGCTGTAGTACCTCATGATTCAGAGAAAGCCATCAGCTTCTGAATGCACAGCCATTCCAGGATAAAAGGTCTATTGAACCACATTAGTTGTCTTTATTTTTTTATTTTATTTTTTTCCACTGCATGTAAATCATTCACAATCTCTAACCTCGGGCATCTGGCCTGGGTGGCTCCCAGAACACTGAGGAAAGCTCTATGAGGCAGTGCAGAGTGGCAGAGTGGCAGTGACGAACTCCTCACTTCGGTGGGACCCCAGATTCATCAGTGTTGGTGAGCATTTGCTCCTACTCTGTGAGTACATCTCATTGGCTGAGGCAGTACTTAAATCTGAACTGCTTTGACTGGAGGTCTCCCATTTTAAGGACAATGAGAGGCTGTATCCTACCAGTTTTATCTGTGTAGACTTCTGCCACTAGAGCAATGGAGCTAAGCAATGACATTTATGCAAATGCCTGGATAAAAGGGATGTAGGAGTCTAAGCTATCCAGTGACATGAGGCTGGTTCAGCAGAAGCATTTAGGGTCCAAATTTTGAGTTATCTAAATTAACAGCCTGTAAAAAAAGAGGTTAGATATCTAAATAATTAGTAGGCCTTTAGATATTTCTGCTGGCCTTAATGAGTTATGACTGTGTTTGTTAGTTGCTTGGCTCTGTGTGGTTGGGTTTTTGTGGCCTTAAAAAACTCATGGTGGAGGTTTATTCTGCTCAACTCTTGGCAGAACCTGTCTGGAAATGATTCAAAAACAAATCTATCCCCAAAAAGGAACAGTCCTCAGCAGTGCCATTGGACTGTGGGGAAGAGATTAGTTCCTGAAGCTCTTTTAATTAACAGTATAGACACAAGCTAGGAACACTGCTATGTATTCCTCAGCTGCAGACTTTTTTTTTTTTTTTTCCTTGAAGAGCAGATCACTAGTTAACCATATCAAGACTAGGAAGTGTTATGAACTCATTTGGTAAAACTTTATAACAATGCTGCATAAAATAACATAGCACTCTACAGGGCAGTGCCAGTATAAAACAGAGTTGTGAAGAAGAAAATTAACATGAACAACTGGGAAATCCTTCTGACCCTGAGAGCAAAAGCAGAAAACAAAAGATACTTTTGTTGAAACCTTGGCTGTACAATACTTTTGATGGTGTAGATTTTGCTGTTGTGGAACACTGGGACATTGGGACCTCATTCTGTTAGGGAAAGGATCTGCACAGAGTGGGCTCCGTCTCATGTGTGGAATAGGTACAGTCTTTGGTTGAAGAGTAGATGAATCCAGAATGACTACTAATAATGCAAGAGTTTCTGTTGATAAATATGATACAAGCTTAAGCTATGTATATCCCAGTAGAACCTACAAAGTGCAGAAAATTAATATAAGAAACTAGCGAAACAAGGCAAAAATGTATGACAAGCAGGGCTATAAAACCAGCATATTTAACTTTTACACAAACAACATGATCTACATATAATGCAGAACTTTCAGAAATTTGAGGTGGTAAAGCTGCTCATGATGATATTGAAAGAGTAGTATTCGGAATAAAAGTTTCTCGTTTGAATCTGAAAAAGCAAATTGTTTTATATGTATGCATGTACTGTCTGAATAATTGATTTCATGGGCCGGGGGATTGGCAATTGAAGGGATATATTTAATGTTGGATAAATCAAAATAGAAGTTTTCAAAATTTTCAGAGTACAGAAAAAAAGGAAACAAACTTTGGCATTCATTTGCATTTACTCTTAGCTGCCCAATGTATAACTAGTCACTTAGACAAGGCAGTGTAACCTCAGAAGTGGTTCAATACAGAATTCCTTTATTTCAGTGCTTAATCCATTTCCTGTGCGATGAGAGGAGTGTCACATTTTTAGTCCTAGTCAAAAAGAGAGATTTGAGCCTTTCTTTCCCACCTCATGGGTGAGTAAGAAACCATAACTCCTTTCTGATTTTGGCATGAAATTTAAATCCTTCCATTCCTGTTCAATTTACTACTATCCAGTTCATTCCAGATTTTTGAATATTTTTAGATCCACTGAAACTAATGTTTTTAGGTGCGTTAACTATTCCAAGGTGAAAAAATGTTTTGTCATACTAGTGTCACATAAAAATAATGAAGAGAATTCCACCAGTAGTAATCAAAGATAGCGTTAAATGACAGAAACTAATGTTAAACATTCTGAATTCAGCAGCACTGGGTAACCAGTGTTTAAAGATTCCTAAGAGCAGCTGGAAAAATATTCATTACTTTGGTGATAATTTAAAATATCCTGACATACAAGGAAAGCTATACAAGATGACCAGACAGTATTATCATCAGATCCCTTCATCTGCTGTTACTCTCATGCAAACAATGCAAAGCTGACATGGGATGTTTCCCCTCTGATTCCACAGGAACTGGTACCAGAGGAATGATTGCAAGATTTTATTAACAGTCCAGAAGTTAGCATGAAATTACTTCTTGTACCATTTATGGGTAACTCAGTGGTAAACAACAAAGGCAAACTGCAGAGATAAAAAAGAATGCTTAGTAAACAAAACCATTATAAACAGGGTGTTTTAATACAGGCCAATCCTAAATTACCTTTCTAGAAACAAGGATGAAACCACAAAACTGAATTACTGAAAGAAGAGACTTAAAAATAAGTAGGGTTTGTATAAGACAAAGAGCTGAACACTAGCTCAGAATGGGATGATACAGTGAAAAAGCAAACAAACAAAAAAAACAACCAGAAGAAACAAAAAAAGTGCTATTGCTGAATGGTCACCTAGGGAGTAGGTCAGAGGATCTTTCTGTTATAACTGGGTGAGACCAGTGCTGGTGTATTGCATTAACTCTTCAGTCCAAATTTTTAGAAAGACCCAGTGTAGCTATTGGATAGAGAAGAGATGCAGGAATGTTTTGAAAATGGGAGAAAATTCCTTCTGGTGAGAGATTTAAAGAGTTGGATCTTTCTGTTTATGAGGAAGAAGATTGAGAGGTGACTTGCTTATGGCATATATACCTTCTCAGGCAGAAAATAATGGATATGAAAGGACTTTGTAATCTAGTGGAGAAAGGCATAATAATAACCAAAGGCTAGAGCCTGAAGCCAGATGAATTCAAATTGGAAATAAGGCACACACTTTTAATGCTGATAGCTATTAGCTATCAGAACACATTATAGAGGGAAGTGGTGGATTTTCCATCTCCTGAGATCTTCAAATCAAGATTAGATGCCTCTCAGGAAGATATACTTCAGCTGCAGAGAAACTATTTGGCTCAAGGTAGGGATAACTGTGAAAGATAAGTGCCTGTGATCGAGAAGAAGGCAGATTAGATGATCTAAGAGTTCCTTTTTGCTTTTTACACCACAAAAATTTGAAATTTCGCAGTATGTAGCTGGAAGTTAATCTGAGTCCTCCACCCCGGATTTAGCCCAATCAGATTACTGGTACATTGAAGTGAAATCCATAGCCCATCTCTTTTTTATGTATCTTTGCAGGGTTTACCCAGAGGAAAGTCAGATTTATTGCTGTTTGTTTTCCTCCAAAATTCTGCTAAGGCAATGCTCCATGTTGGAGAAAATTCTATGGTCACTTAGGGCAGAAGTCGTTTTATTTAACTTGAGCTGTCAACGTCTAAAGTTGACGCCATAGATTCACTGTATTGCCAATGGAGAGAAATAGGTGCTTTTAAAATATGATTCAGCTGACCTATTTTAGCCATCCATTTCAGAATGAGATGAATCACACCCTAAAAGTGCCTATTTCTCTCCATTGATTATGAAAGGAGTCCCGGGTGACAACCTCAGATGTAGATGTCTCAGTTATAGATTTTTGTATTTGGCCAGATGAATCCAACTATTAGAGCCTATAGATTCTGACAGATCTCCACTTTTTTCCATAATTTCTTATTGAAAAAACAGCTACTACAGAGAAATAGAGAAGCTACACATACATTTGTATCAGGTGCAATTTACTGTAGAAGTGTTGGAAAATTGACATTACATGTGTCAAATGTCGACATTTTGATGAAAAAAAAAAATCAACCCCAAAATACTTCAGCTGAGAAAGAAAATACTTCTGTGTTGAAATAGTGACATGTGGCCTCACGGGAGTGACAGGTCACTGCTTCAGGCTTCCAACCCTCCCTTTAGGGCAAAGTTTCTTCCTGGACTACATATTCCATGATTGATCCAGGTTTCTTCTGTTGGTGATCCTGGCAATGTCTCGTGGGATCTCCTTGGTGATGAAAAATCACAAAAGATGAACCAACCATGCAGCCAGCACTAGTCAGATGAGCTTGGGAGCATGAAGTACCTGAGTTACAACTTCTGTGAGGTGTCAAAGTGGCATACTTATAAAAGAAGTATATACAGTTTTGACAGAGTGCTAGCAAATTAATGTTTTATAGAAAAAAGTTCAATTTTTGAAAAAGAAGAAAGTGTGGAATCAATAACCCAACTTCTCGACATCCGCTTATGCAATTTTCAAGAAAAGCTGAACTATGGGTGAATGCTTATTCCTCATTTTGCTTATATATTTCAATGCTTTCTGTAATCTTGTAAATTGAGCAAAAAAAACCACATATTTTGACAGGCTTACAGTCAGATATCACACCCCTGCCCTGCCCTGCCCTGCCCTGCCCTGCCCCGCCCCACCCCTCCCTTCCCTTCCCTTCCCTTCCCTTCCCTTCCCTTCCCTTCCCTTCCCTTCCCTTCCCTTCCCTTCCCTTCCCTTCCCTTCCCTTCCCTTCCCTTCCCTGCCCTGCCCTGCCCTGCCCTGCCCTGCCCTGCCCTGCCCTGCCCTGCCCTGCCCTGCCCCGCCCCGCCCCGCCCCTCCCTGCCCTGCCCTGCCCTGCCCTGCCCTTTTCCAATTTTTTTTTGTTTTCTCTCTTCCCCTCTTGTTAGGAAAGGTTGATAGCACTAATTAACATAATATTCATTTCACCAATGTGTGATTAGCAAAATATACTTCCCAGTATGGAAAAGTGTACTGGGGAATGCAAAAAAATTAGATCTGCTTGACAGGTTATCAAATCAACTTTGAGTGTAAAGGATATGCGTAAGTTAAATTCAGAAATATCTTTGAAGATAAAGCTTGTGAGTAACATTTCTAGAGATAACATCATGTTCAACTTACAGAGGTTGCATTACTCACATGCATAAAATAGTAAGCTTTGTGAACAGTCTATAGAAATTTTGCTATTCAAGAAGCCAGAGATTCTGACTCCTAATTCCAGCTGGAGGGAACTGAAAAGGAGAAAAATTGTTTTCAGTGTTTCCTTGATATGAAAAATCTCAGCTTTAAGAAGAACACTGAAGGCTGAACAGTCTCTGAGATTTTGAGTTTTCTTCAGAGAGCTCTGCTCGTACTGTATTATTTGTCAGTAAAACTAAGATAGAGAAATAGGTTAATCATAGTTTTATCTAAGAATTTAAACTCATCTGCTTACAACAGTGTTTGATGTAAGTGGAAGAAAAAAAATAGACTGTAATCGTATGTATATTATACACAGCTAAAAACTATGATGTAACCAAAAACTCAAAAACTAGAACATTTAAAAAACTTCTGCCTTTTAAATTTGCATAAAGCTTTTATATGCATATATATTCACATATTGTTTATTTTTACAGATGTCACCTGCCACTTTCCCCTTGATGTTTGATGCCCTCTATAACTTCCAAGCGTCCAACAGACATTTCAGTTCAATGCCTTCCTCATGGGTAGTCCCTTAATCCAGTTCCATTTCCACTCATCCTGGTGAAATCTTTTTGTCATTCCATCAAGAGATTCATTGTTCAGAACAACAGCCTCATCTCAGACTTTTTATTTTGTATTAGAGTCACAGTCTATTCTGATCTCTGCTTTGCCTGTGAAGATCACCAATGAACCTGTTTTCATTCTTTTTCTGCACTGTATTTTACTGGCAATGCCCACTGCCTGATTCGCTACCTATAAGGGCAAGGTTTCCTACCTAATTCCTAAATCCCCACACCAGTCCCCTTTTCTAGCCTTTTCCTCTTTCCCTCCATATATCTGCTCCATGCCCTCTTTAGTAAAGTCTGATCTACTTGTTCATTTGATCTTTTTTTTCTTCCTTTTCCTCATCAGAATTTAGTTTGCTGTTACTCAAACCAGCAAGGTCTTTATAACTTGCAATACAACCTTCCTCACCAGATCATTTCCAGGCTTCTAATGCCTCCTTTGACAAAGAGGTCTCAGTCACCTCTTCTCTACTTCCTATTGCTCTAGATATCTGTTCTTCTCAAAGAGTTATCAGGCTACCAAGCAGAATTTTTTGTTTTCCTCTGAGTTACAGCCCTTCTTTCGTTCTCTCGACATTAGAATATGGTATGTCCTGTCTCCATGCTGGCAAGAGGCCCTGAGTACAAAAAAAGAGAACAAGGCTCCCTGCTCTCTATACTGCTCCTCACGGGGATGGACTAACTCCCTGCAATGGTACAGGCTGGGGACTTCCTACTGGGGACCAGCTTTGCTGAAAAGGATCTGGGGGTCCTAGCAGGAAGCAGGCAAAACACGAGACAGCACTATGCCCTTGTAGTCACAATGGCTAATGGCATTTAGAGCTGTATTGACAGGACTATATTAACAGTATATTGACAAACAGTTACTCTCTTTTATTTAGCCATATCCAGATGCTGTTTTGGGATCAATTTTGGGACTGATAGAGACTCAGTTTTGGGACCCCAATACAACTAAAACATAAATAAACTGGAGCAAATGCAGCAGTGTTTCCAGTCTCATCCAGGGGCTAGAGCACATTTCCTATGAGGAATGACTGTGGTAACTGGGTTTATTCATCCTGAAGAGATGGCTGTGGGGGGACCTCATAGCCACCTTCCTACATTATGAGTAATCTATTGAGAAGGCAAAGCTAAATTCACTACTGATGAGCATTGCATGAGAACATGACACAATGGACTTAACTGGGATGGGGGAGGTTCTGACTAGATATAGGAAAACTTTTTTTTTATTATTTTTTTTTTTTTTACTGTGAAGAAAATTAAGTACAAGAGCAGGTTGCTTAGAGAGGCTGTGGAATTCAGCCTTGGAGGTTTTCAAGACCTGATGGGAAAAAGTCCTGAGTAAACTGAATTCTGAATTCAGTGTTGTCCTTTCTTTGAGAAGATGGTTGGAATACAGACCTCCTGAAGAACCTTTCCACATACAGGATTCTGTAATTCTGTGACATCTCTGTTGAAAATGTTTTCCCAAAAGTTCCTTGCTTCTCCAAGTTAGGATGTGTTTAGGTTTATATCAATGGTATATGTCCTTTTAAAATTTCAAGCCTTTGCTCTCAGGCCCAGAAGACTTAGAGCACTTCAAAATAAAGGCCACCATTTTTTTTTTTAAATGTGTACGAAACAAGATTATCTCTCTGGGCCCATCAATGCATACTAGTAGTATTTTTTTTTTCCCTGAAATATTTGAAGAGAGGAAAATGAGATCTGAGACAAAGTGAATTTTTAAAAATGTATGATTCTCAGACTCTTACTAGTCTACCATTGGTGCTACTGAAGTTACTGACAGTCAATCACAACTACAGTGAAAATTTAGCTCCCTACAATGCCAGATAGACATTACATGATGTAAACTAGGCAAATTGCCAAACACTTGATTCATTTGTAGTGGGAATACCATGGTTTGGCAAATCAAGAGGTAAATCAGAATATACTATTTTATCATCTGTTATATTTATTGTTATGCTATACTATACTATATACTGTTACACTATACTATATATATTGTTATACTATTTTGTCATCTGTTATTAACATACTATGTATTTTAAGTGGTTTTGTATGGAATTAATAACTTAATGTATTGGCCAGTTGTAAACATTATGCCTGGAATCAGATGAATTCTTATAACTGTATTAAAAAGAAAATCAGTAAGATTTTCCTCTGAGATCCTCTTAATATTTCCAAATATGTAGCACTTAGCTAAGAGACGAGTGGTAACATCTACCAAAGTTAGTAGAAAATTATGACAATGCTACATCTAGGAGTACAGATAGAATATCACCACTAACAACAAGAACAAAAAGAAACTGAGTGTGTTTTGTCATATTTTATAAAACATAGAAAGTTGAAGATACAGCAATGTTGATCCATCATGGTAACTAGAGGTTTCTGGGAGAAGTATGAATAACAAGATAATTGAGCTGTACATGGATGTAACATAATGGGAAGTATCTCAGAAATGGAATACACAAAGTACAGAAATGCTAAAATATAGTAGCTTAAAGCAGTAGTTTCCTAAACGAACTCTACCAGTATTGAAGAATAAAGGGACAGCAAGGGAAGATACTTGCCTGACTGTTTATGAATGATTATCAAAGATATGCGGAGTGTTGATTAACCTTGTACGTAATGCACTAAATGAACTTTATGTATGGAAGACAGCTTAGAAATTAAGAAACTGTGTGCACTCTAATCCTGACAGCTGATGTCAACATTTTCATTCCTGTACAATGTCTGTAGAAGTCAAGGGTAAGGTAACCATTTCTTAAAATGTCTGGAATGGGCAGAACTACAGCAAAAGAACCCAGATAGATCTATAGATTTATATACATCAATTCTGTGATCTGGAACAGGAAATGGAGTCTTATATTAGAAGGGACATGCATGTGAGAAATACTTGCAGAATCCTGAAGAGAGGAGTGGAAAATTGGTTAAACAGCCTCCAGAAAACCTGTCAGATTTCTGCTAGCCCGAGGTTGCCACATTGATTCTACCATAAATATTCACCCGCACAGTATGAAGATTCAAGTTCATGCTCCATCAGAAATCTTGCTATTCCCGTTGGTGTTTTAGATCATCTATTCAAGAAAGTGGGGTACGTCATGGCCTCTTGTAGAGTTTCTGTTTGAAACTTTGACTCAGGAAATTTTGAAAATTTTCCATTCACGAAAATTTGACTCAGGAGGGTTCTGTTTATTCACATCAATATCTTACTTGCCAATTTCAGACTCACCTTGCTTCAGGTTGAAGGGTTGTTTCAGGGTACTAGACTCCACAATCCTTCCTCAATGGATATTTCCAGGTGGCATTGATGTGGATTTGTTCTTGTAGTCCAGGACTTCTGGGGCAGAGGTAAACGATGGCATGCTTTGCCCCTGAGTAAATGCTGTTCATGTAACCATCCACACCACTGCAGTCACTAGCCAGACCACCATTTCCTGACGCCCAGATAAAAATATTTCCTCTACCACAATGACCCTAGGGGAATAAAAAAAATAACAAAACAAAACTGAACTTTCCATACAGACCTTTTATTTTAAACAGCCAGTGTTATATTTCTGCCAAACTTAGAAGGTGTTTTTGATTATGTAGCTTTCAACTACCACGGAATTAATATAGAAAAACTTGTGTTCTTCAGGGAGCCCTGTCATACATCTGCAAAATAAGGTTCTTTTTATGTACCTACACATTAACATTGACATCCATTCCCTCATTTAATTAACAACATTTGAATGTTGTTTCCTTTCATGTAGCAATTTTTTTTATTCCTAAACTGATCTCTTGCTTTGGATGCAGATAAAATTGGAAAATTCCAAGATTTGTCCAGAAAAAAAAAATAATAAAAAAACAGTATCAGTAAGGGGCTCTTTTTTTCCTTATGTTTTTTTGAAACCTAAGACTGGACTTTCCTAGAGAGTTTTGAAAAAAATCTGATGTGAATGAACCTCTAGATTTTGACTTGAGGGGAGAACTTCCTAAATTTTTTGGTTCTTTCTTTCACTGAGTTCAAAGCTAACCTGCTGGGACTGGGAACTTTCATGTTTTTAGGACCCTGGTCGCAACCACAAATACTTGTGGTTGCTAATGTAGGTATGCCTGCTGGAGAATCTAGAGCATGTATTACATGTCTGACAAGGAGTTGAATTCCAAAGGAGAAGTTAAAACTGCATTAGTAATGCTTAACTTTAACAGGCAGATAAATGATATATGTTGGAGAAATGCAATCTAACGTTCACTAGCTACTTGAATTTCTTTAATAAAGCTGACAAACTCATGAATATTAAAATGAGTCCTAGGTTATATGTCATTATGTAAGCTATTCCTCTTGCATGGTAAATGGTGTCCATGGAGTTAATAAAAAGAAGAAAAGAGGAGAAAGTGAGATTTAGACCACAAGGGGAAAGGTCAACCTGTTAGAAAGGGGGGTCTCAGTATTCTTTGTTCAGTACATGATCTAAGGAACCAGGAGATAATGTGGATATTCTTTTTTTTTTTTTTTTTTCTTTTTTTAAGAGGAGATAATCATAGAATCATAGAATAATTTAGGCTGAAAAAGATCTCTAGTAAAGGACAAAACCAGAATTTAACTGTATGAAAAGTAATCCATCCATTTATGAAACATGTATTTGTGTACAGTCAAAAAATGTTGTAATGGATTTTTTTTAATGAAAAAAATAAGCAAATTAGTTACAGGTGATAACTTTTTCTCTTCAATAAGCCTAATCTTTTCTAACTATTTGTCTAGTAATTAATATACTAATATAGTTAACATTCTAAGATGATGCAGATTTGCAGCTGGAAAAAAAAATGAAATTTTCAAGTAGATTTGGGATAAACTACCTAGAACTATCTCTGAAAATCCCTAATAAAAATATATAATTTATTCCAATCATTTTTTTAATTAGTGAAATTATTTAATTAGCAAGATTATTTTTGTGGCTTTATATGAGTGGAAATTTTGAAAGAGCAATCATAAGATACCTTTGAAGAATACCCTTTCCAAGAAATTTGGAAAATTAGCAGGAAGATGAGACTTTTAACAGATATCTTTAACCTGTTGTGTACAACCAAATGAAGAAATTCAAATTCTGAATGGCAATATGAACAATATGAAAATGCATTTTATTCCCAACTAAAATCCTGGGACGTTCTCTAGTGTATACTACCTTTCTCCCTCTCTCACCAGTCTCCAATTTTGCCCTGAAAAGAAGACATTTGCCTTGAAAACAAGACATTTTGCACTGTTTCCTGAAAAATAGCATTTTTGATCAATTAGGTCAGAAGCAGCTTCTGTACTTTTGAAACAAAACTGAGGAAAAAAAGCATCTTAAAGGTACTGGATTATCCTTTTAATGCCTCCATTAATATTAAAGAAATCCTGCAAATACACTCTTTCAGTCTTGGAAAATATATTAATTGGGTGTATGTCGGAAATAAAATCCAAGAACTCACTTTTAATATTTCTTAAATCAAAAGCTTCTTGTTCTTAACAGCTAACCCATTTAGATATTTCTTCACTCTCTCCCTTCCAAAAACCAGCTACTTCAGCTGACTGCTGCAGTTATTACAGTTATTTCACTGGCTAGAGCAGTGAAATGAGCTACAGCCATCTATATTTATATTTGTCCTAGTGTCAGTGTTACTTCCACATATGGATGGAAAAAAATACAACTTTTCTTAATGCTCAGAACCACATTCATTAGCAAGCACCTCTTGAAATTGCACTTTAAGTGCCCCGTTTTCTTTGTGAATCCAACTTGATGTACCTTTCAAAAGCAAAAGGAGATTCCAAACACATTTTTTTTTCTGATTTCATATACTTCCATGTAATCACATATTACTGAAGATAATGGTATAAATGCAAGCAAATTCAGCCTCATTTAGTACAGACAATTCGTAGCTCCTTTCATTGGTACTGCATGTTTCAGACATTGCTGAATGATAATGAACCACGTACTGATAAAATAGGAAGCACATAACACTATGAAGCAAATCTCTTAGAAGCCCAAACCTGCCAACAAGTTTCCTTAAATGTACTCCTATGAGGCCCATTGAAATCAAGAAACTATTCATGTGCATAAATTTAAAAATATGCAAAAATACTTGAAGACAGGAGATTTAGCTCTTAATTATTTTAGGTCACTGAAGGAAATGGAGGCCACTGTTTCACCCGGAACAGGTGACAAATCTGCTTAGACAGGTAATGTGGAAGAGGAATAAGGGAAGGGTGTATAAGCATTCTTATCCAGAAATATATGAACACACTGATATTGCCATAGAGGATCTAGCTGGGGAATGACTGATCTAGGTAATTATATTGCAAAATCTTTAGAGGAGACATCCCATACAAATTTTAGAAAATACAGATCAGGGACTCAAGGTAGCTGCTGGATGCATAATTCACTCTGGATAATTTGTTATACAAATCTCACCTCCTTTTTCTATTTGTGAATTGTACAAGAGCAGTTTATGATTTTCTTAGATTTATTATTCAGAATTATTCCCTGAATGAAGGTGTATCATTTATGAGCAGTTCACTGCAAGTGCTTGATATTCAAAATTTGGCATTCAATATTGTTATGTTGGTTAGTCAGAGCAGAACACTATGCGTGTTGTGTTTTTTTTCTGAGTGAAAGTAAGTTAGAGTCAGGTTTTCTGCTGTAAATCATCATATTTCAGAATTCAAAATTCACTTTCTATTCCCATTTCGCAGTAATCACAAGGCATCTCACAAACATTCTGGTTAAAGACACAGTTGTTCAAAATTAAAACATCATTATTTCCATGGAATTATTTTGTCCTATTATGTCTCTATTTATGTCCTATAATATCTCTAGTATTCATCTATAACAAGAAGGTTTATCAAAAGATATATCATAATTAAAAAAAAAAAATCACAACAAAACAACAAAACTAATAGAGATAATTTTGTCCAGCTGCATAATCCCCCAGCTGGGATCTTGTGGAATGTCCCATGCCTTATTCATCAGTGCTAATACATTAAGATCAAAACTTCCAAAAAGTGACATTGCTGAAGACTTATAGCCTTAGCTGTCTAAAATGAGTCAGAGGAAAGGTTAGAGAATGAGAAGTATCATTTATATCTTGAGAGCCTTATACTAGTGTAAGGGGAGAAAAAAGGGGAAATTCCTATCTTGCTCCTGCTTCTGAAGAAATACTTCCCACATATTTTTGTGGCTCCCCTGTTGCTGAAAAATCCAATAATAAATAGAAGATTGTAAAAACATGGTAAAAGGATAGAAAATATCTTGAAATAGTTCCTAACTCCTATTTTTCTTCAGGAAGAAGAGAACAGTTAAAGAATTGGAAGTGAGATATATTGAGAAATTACACTGCTCTTAACACAAGCAATATTTAGTAATTTCTTAGCCCTGGCTCGCAGTCAGTCATCCTAACCATCTGCTCAGAACTGAACTTTTTCTTTTTCTTCAGTGTAGTTGAACTATATCAACAGAAACAATTTCTTCAGGGAGAGTAAATGTACCGCTACGTAGGGTTTGATGAAAGACTGAATCTTTGTATTCTTGGAAAGCAAGTCTTCCTGTAACAAGGAACTAACGTTTGAACATGTCAAAGCAAGCCTTTTAGAACAGGAGATAAGAGCACTTGAATGATTCTTACAAAGTGGTAGCTGGCCCCAAAGAAAGTGTTGTGTACGGTAATTTATTCTAGGAGTTACATTTCCCTTGGCCTTGACAAGAATTTTGCCATGACTCAGTAAGTTGAGTTTAGGTCCCGCTCCTTTGCAAGGTTCAGCACTGAAATACAGACCAACTGCAAAACCAAACATTTTGTTTGTACAGACAATACTACTGGCATAGACAGATGCAAGATAATGGTTAGATCCGTATTAGGAATGGCTCATAAAATAATGTCAATCTGAGATGGGGTGTTTATTCATGTTTTTACACTATGCTGTTAAAAGCTATGCTGCAGAAGCTTTAATGCTTCAGCAACTATATTAATTTAAAAATGCTGTCGTTAATAAAAATTCTTTTGCTTTTTGAATTGGTCAATAACATACCATCAGAAAGCCCTTATTGCTGATATAAGCTACAGCTGCGCTGGAGGGGGTAGCTACACTAACCCTGTGTCACTGTCTCAATGTGTGGCCTGTTCAAAGTCACTGTTTACATGGACATTCTACCATATGGAATTATCATGATTGTATTGCAAAAATCATAGTACTTAGTGCTGCTCGGTGATTCCTAGAGTGAGAATACAGCAGGAGAAGGTTTGTTTTCTCCTTTTCTCCTTTCAAAAAGAAATAAAAATGTAAAGGTTTCTCTCTGTCCCTAGAAATTCCCCCCCCCCCCCCCCCCCAATATAAATCAAGTTATATATAAGGATTCAAATTCATGTGGAAGTAAAAGCACTCCTCTTTTATATACAATTATTAATATTTTGTAAAATCTCATATTTTGGATAACCTACCTCCTCACTGTCAAATGCCTGAGATTTGCCATGCTGGAAATGTCCTTTCACCCCTGAGAGGATGAATAAATCTTCCTCCCAGGGGTGCCCCATGATTGCCCCCTGGGCTAGATCTGCCTCTGTGCTCAGTGAATGCATGAGCAGAAAACACTCTTCTGTAGTACTTGCAACATCCTGTGGGCCCAAACACATCAGGCATTCTTAGGTGGTGTTAATATGTAAGTAGGTGGTTAGGACCCTGCCAGGCATGTTTGGGCAGGCTGCCCACAGACTGCACGCAAGGCCCTGGCGTGGATTGCCTGGCGACACAATGCACCCTTGTCTGCCCCTGTGGGAATGCATTTTGAGCAAGTGAGGTAGACATGCCTCTGGAAATCTGAGTAAGGCAAACTGTTCCGGTTCAGGTTAAGAGGAAAAAGGAAATGAATAAACATTATAAATCTTCGTTAGCCCAGTAAGAGAGAAGAGCCATTATTTCATGTACAATAAAGAGTAAAAGAAATAAAAGGTAAGTAAGAGTAAAAGGAGTTTTTGAGCTCTCCCTGGCAGCAAGAATCCCATGAAAATCCCTAGAAATACTTATTTTCATGTAGATAAACCAAAGTTCTTCAAGAATCGTTGCTAGTGCATGCACAGAGTTCCTAACAAAACAGTATTATGAGAAAATAGCAGTTTACTGAACATGAAAGTTTTCCTCAAATTTGTTAAAGATTGCTATATACTGATCTAATTTCGCAGAATCACAAAATTACACAGGCAGAATGCTTGAGGTTGGCAGGGCCCTCTGGAGGACATCTTGTCCAATCCCTGCTCAAGCAGGGCCACCCAGAGCAGGTTACAATACCATAACCAGGCAGCTTTTGGAGATCTCCAAAGAGGGAGACTTCACTATTTAACGAACACTTGTTTGGCCCATCCTGGGGCTCTCTCTTCCATATTTACTGCTGAAGAAAGGGAAGCCTCAAAATCCTGAGCTGCATCTTCCTGTACCTGGGTTTCAGTAGTTTTTTTTTTTTGCCATCTTGAGTTTGCACACCTCCAGCCTAGTCCTGCAAAAGCAGTGGCACTGGGTTGGGATTCAGTAGTAACTGCGTTCCCTCCTGCTTGCCACCCACGTGGGCTGGGGATGGATGCATATCCCAGTTGTGGAAAATCATGTGTCTGGGTTTCTGAAATGAGGTTTTGAAATTCTAGCATGTGGGAAATTGCTGAATATTTGATTTCATAATTAAGGTGGAAGGAAATGCCATATCAAAATGCCATAAGTCCATGCAAATAAGAAAATATGTGCTTTGGAGAGTTCTAGTCCAGCCTTCTTGCCTTTTTCATAGATCATTGATTAATTACAAAGAAAGATATTCCTATTCCAAGGAAATAGCAAGTATATAAGGATATATAATCTATTAATCCCTGCATGCACAGTAGCAATAGTTGAAATGCTGTGGAGATAAACTTCTGATGGGGTTTTGGTATTGCTATTGAGAGTATTCAGTTGGTAGAAAAGGTCTATGCAACTGACAATATTGTAAACTTGCCCCAGTGGCTAAGGGTAGATTAATGACAGTAGGACAAAAGCTCAGATAAGGCAAAGCCACATACAAATTAGAAAGTACGAAGATTGGAAAAGTAAGATTGGAAGATTTGAAAGATTCAAAGATTGGAAAGTACGAAGATTGGAAACATATGTGGCCATACAGAAACTCAAAGCAGATGATGGAACCACTTAAGAGTAAAATGACTGAAGTTACAGATATAACCGGTCAGACTGGAAAACTCCAGAGAAGGTAATATTAATGATAACGGCCAACACATAGAACAAGTAAAAAAGACAATGCTGTCACAGCAAAGACCTATGCTACACTAGGTGTTGTTAATTGGAGTATTGTATATAACACAAGGAAGGCAGTTTTTCCGGTGTGTTTGACACTGTGGAGGGCTCAACCAGAGAGCTGAATTTAGTGTGGGGTACCACATTTTTCAGAAGGTACAGACAAATTAGAAAGACTTAAGAATATAAAGTATGGTAAAAGGTATTAAAAATAAGCCCCAAGAAGAAAGCTTGACTGGGGTTTGTTTGGTCTAGAGAAGCGAAGCAAAAGGGACACACAGTATTTTTCTATAACTACATAAAGGTGTTGCAAACAGGACAGGGACCAATTATTCTCATTAGTCAATGGGGAGAAAACAAAAAGTAATGGATTTTAGCTGTGGCATAAATAATATGGTTAATATTAAGAAAAAGTTTACAACTGCAGGAATGGTTAGATCGTGGAACAAACAATCAAGCAGTTTTCCAAAATCTTCTCCTCTGGAGGAATTTAAGGCCAAACTTAATGTCAGTCTAACAGCAGTAGTTTAAGTTTAGCGAAATAAATCCTGACACAATACATGAGGGAAGGAGAAAAAGGACTGGATTAAATGGCCTTCATGGCATGTGTTTACTGGTAAGTAGCTCTATGAATCTCTGACCTCATGCAGTACAATCAGAGGTTTATTTGCTATTGTTATTTTTTCCCTGTCTATAATCGTTGTCTTCATCTGAAAGAGAAAATGTAGACACGTTTTCCAGTCCTAAATTAATCCTTATAGTTATCCACCTTATGCATTCAGAGATGTGACCACATTTCCAATCCTCAGGCCAGCTGGTCACTGGGGTGCTTTTAGACTGTCAGCTGGAAACAGAAGCTTTTATGCCTTGCAGCCACCGGGTAACTCTTGGGTCTAAGCTGTGTCTGACACCTTCCTGCAGGTAAGGACAAGGTTTTGTTTGGTCTCTGTCTTTAAAACCTTTTCAAACCTTCATCCTCACACTTTCCATTAACTAGTAACAGCACAATTCACACCATAAACCTATATGTTCTCTGCTTGGAGTATGCCAATTGCTAAAGCAAATATCTTTCCTGAACAACACAGTGCCCCTAACCCTGTGCTTACCTATCACTCAACATCCTTTATGTAGATTGGGATGTTAAAACTCAAGATAAAAACATTGCACATCCTGAAACCAGGACAACGTCGTCAAAAGGAACATTAGGATGAGTATAAAAATCAAGAACACAAACAACTTATATTATTGACATGCTTATTCAATTACTCTAAGAAATCACTGATTTGTAAATGCAAATCAGGTTAATATTTAAGCCAAAATTCTGAGGTACCAATACACCATTAAACAAGGAGTGGGGTGGGTTGTTTTTTCTTTTTTGTTGTCTACTGCATTGAAATACTAAGTGTCCTCAAACCACTGCTTAATGACGTGGACTGGAAATGAAGTAGCTGAAAGAACCCCCTATATGGACATCTTCTGCCAACAACCATTCCAATGCCAGCAATAAATTCCCAGACTAAACAGTTTAAATTTGGCATTCTCATTTGTGATGCTGTACTTATGCTATACTCACAAAATTGATTCTCTGAATTCAAAGTATCCTAGCAAATTAATTATTAGAAATATGAAAATTTTGATGACAACCATATGTCTACAGCAAATTAATTTGATATTTGAACAGAACACTATTCTTAACAAGAGAAATTTGTGGTGGTTTGGATCATAATAGCTACAGTCAGGGTCAGTCAGGTTTCCATTCTAATTCATACTTTCAGGAAACTAAACCTAAGGCATACTGGAGCCCAAAAACGAGCTCTCAGATGAGGCAAGCTGCTTTTTTTGTAACCAATGAAAATACTATTTTTTTTTTTTTGGTATTAAATATCTTTTTTTTTTTCTGAAGTTCACCTGATTTAAAAAACAGAACAATACAAACAAACAAACAAAAAACACAAAACCACAAATCTCTTGCATAACTAAAATTGTTTTCAATTTAAATTGGAATTTGTCCGAGAACTAGTTCAGAATGGTTTAGGTATTCTGACAATGAAAACAGAAGAAGTACGAATGTTTAAAAATGGACTGCAAAACAAAACAAATAGAAAAAGCTTCACAAGCATTTTTAAATGTGGACTTAATATGTGTGTGTAGCAGCTGGATTGACACAATGGACCCTAACGGCTCCTTCAGGTTCCTTTCATACTCTGTTATTCACTCTGCAGTCAGAGTAGCAAAAACAATTTTTGGGGGAAAAAGCCTATATTTTTGCAAGCAGCTGCATGTAGACAATGACACAGGCAATGTTATCATATGACTGTCCCAATAGAAAAGTGCTCTTGTTTATCTGAAGTATTTAGTATCTGGATATAAGGTGGTCCATGGATTAGAATGGGATGCAAGTCAGAGCAGGATTTGGGCCAGGGCTGTGAGACCTTTAGTTGCCAGATTCCATAATCAAAAATAATGCATCCTGGCCCTTTATTTCCTCACCTGCCTGTTTACAAAGACCACTCACATGTAAAAAATGTTGCTTACTTAACTAAGCTCATTTTCTGATAGAAATAGTGAAAGATGTTTAGGATTTATTGAGCAATTTTATCTGATTTATGAAAGCCACTTTTGTCCACTCTACTCTTTTCTATTACAAGTAAGTGTACTGTACCGGGAATACAGAGCTAATGCCCTCGAGGAAGACCATGTGACTGCAATTATTTATGAATTAACATGTCACAGATTTGAAGCTTTGAGACAAACACATTTCCCAGCTGCACATTTGTGACTTCTGAGTTTGTAAATGGAACAGATGAAATAATGACTTGCTCTTCCTCTCTATTCCTCTTACATATAGGTTAGTTTACTTGCTGGGTATGTAAAGACAGGTAGGAATACTTATGTAGATATTTACCATTCACAGAGTGTAAATTAAACATGCCATTCCTTTATCAGCTATGATAACAAATGCTTGATGCCAGACTATATTTCCCTACTAGTGATGCTATCATTGTTTTTAATACCTCGTTTGCCTTTAGAGACACAGAAATAATTTCTGAATGCTAATGCTGCTTAAAGCCAACACAATGCAGGAGTAAAAGCCTACAAGTAAAGAGTGAGCTGCTTTAAAAAGCACAGTAACATATGCTTAGCTAATGCTTTAACTTGATTTGTGCTGTGGGAGACGAACAATAATTTGACTGATATTATTAGATACATACTTGCATGGTTTGTCCTGAAAACTTAAAAGTCAAGCTGAAATCAAACTCAGATGTCTTAATCGATAGCACAAACATAAAGGCAAGAAATATACATAGAATACATATGGTTTTGCTGTCAGATATAAACAAGTGTATCTGATACACATACACACATATATTTGTTAGCTAACTATGTAAATTGAGATGAAAGCCCATTTTCAAGCATGACCTGTGATAAACAAATGCATATAAATAAACAATAAACCAAGATAACACTAGAATAACATCAATTAAAACAATTACAACAACTTCTAGTCATCACGAAGTATTGTTTCAGTTCCATCTTAAAACAGGAAAAGCTCCCAATTGTTCTTAAATCAACTGGTAACTGATTCCACATTTGTGTAGCCTTGAAACAAAAAGCTTTTTATCCCTAGTTTGTATTCATTCTAGGACATGGTGGTTCCACAGCCTGAATAGAGTGTAATGTATAAGCTGCTCTAAGTGAATGTAGCAGGTTGAAATAGTGGTCACTGATTGACACAGTGCCATAATTGCTATTTTATATACAAATTTTAAAAGTAAGACTTTGCAGGGAAAAGTTGTCATATTTAAAGTTGACATGACTCGTAAGTTGGAAGTGCAATACAGATCTATGTAATTTTACACAGCATTTGATATTGTGCCAGATAAACATGCATAAGTACAGAAAAAAAGACATAAAAAAAAAAACACCTTGGAATTCTGATAACCATTTCTTGCTAAACACAATGATAAAACAACCTCTTCATTCCTATTTGCAAACAGCAAAGTATAGAAGTTAACAGTGATTTTTTATATATATATTTATAATGCACTCATTTTCTGTCTCTTTTCTAAACATATAAATAAACCATCAAAAATTATTTTCTGTTCTTTAGAACCATTTGTTTTCCAGGTACCGCTTTCCACTTTTTCCCTAGATAAGTCCTCAGTAGTCTGGAGAACTGGTAAGATGATGACATCAGAAGGGACAACAGATTGAAAGCTGTTTAATAACAGAAGGATGGGACATTTACATTATATTATTTAAAAGTTGTCATTTTATTTCTATTAGCACTTCTAGGACTTAAATTCCCAACAAACACATGGGAAAAAGGCTCAGTCGGCTCTTTAGGAAAGGGCTCTGAATACTGCCAGTTGCAAAGTTCTCTAGAAAGTCTTCATGAAAAAAGGGGGAAGTGTACCAAGATTTGATGCTGCCAAAGTCAAAAATAAAGCAAAGACAAAAGTGAGAAAACTCAGTGGCTGTTTTTTCTTTATAATTCACAAAAGCACAGTAAAGGACAGAGTAAAAAGGAGTAATTTTTACCCTTTTCCACTCTTTTATATAGGCCAGGTTCCGGGGATTGCTGCACTGCCACTGAACCCCTGAAAAGGAATATTCTGAAAATAGAAAAAGGAAGGGTGGCATGTCTGGAAAGGCGAGATGTCTGCGTGAGAAAGGCATTTTGGAAAAGAGCCTGTCGCCCACAAAGTGCTCCAGAATAAAGTAATCAAAACTGTGTCTGAGGCAAGTCATGACTTCTGCAAGCAGACAGGAAAGAAGGCCCATGTTGTCACTACTGGTGCCCGTAAGTGGTGTGGACAGGATACTGTGCACTGACCCTTTCACAAGCGCATGAGAAGAAGCACACAGACTTGCTTTGCCCCTGAGCACCCGCTACTGCATCGGGTCAGTGGTTACAGTTTGCTACTGCTCAGTATCAGCCACTTCCCTCAGATCAATGGAGGAACTGCAAAAATTGAGTTTCACAGAAAGTGGACTGCTTAGATGGAGGAAATATATCCATGCATCAATTTATGACATTGGAGACTGCAAAACTGCTGGACCAAAGCATTGCAAATGGAAGAAGAGGACAGTAGGTCATGGTTAATACTTTCACAGAGGTGGCTCACTTTCCAACCAGTCTGAGCTCTACCTCCTGTGCTGCTGTCTCCCACAATGCCCTTTTATTCTGGTTTCGTGCTAAGGATGAGGATTTTGAAATCTAATGCCATGTCTGCCTAAGAAGTGAACCATGCTATTTTTAGCTTCCCAGCACCTGCGAAGGCACAGAATGCAACTGTCCTGGAAGGTGAGCTGTCCTGGAAGGTGAGCAATTCAGTCAGCCCAGCTGCCTGCAGTAGCTAACAGAGTCCTGTTTTATCCTCACAGTTATTCACATTATGTCTTACATAAATATATTTTGTCTTTTTTTTTTTTTTTTTTTTTTTGTGAATGCAAGGAAATATCTGGAGGGGAAAAAAAAGCACCGAGATCAATAACTTGGCCCCAAAGTAAATGCGAGGAAAAGGTCTCAAGTTGTGCCAGGGGAGCTTAGAATTGGACATCAGGAAGAATTTCTTCATGGATAAGGTGGTCAATCATTGAAATGGGCAGCCCAGGGAAGTAGTGGAGTCCGCATCTCCAAAGCTATGAAAGAGATGAGTGTATGTGGCACTAAGGGACATGGTCTAGTAATGGGACTCTGTTGGTCAGGTTGACAGTTGGACTTCAAAGAATCATAGAATACTTTGGATTGGAAGGGACCATAAAGACCATCTACTTCTCCCCCCCCCCCCCCCCCGCACTGTGGGCAGGGATGCCACCCAACAGACCAGGTTACTCAAAGCCCCATCCAACCTGACCTTGAACACCTCCAAGGTTGGGCTGGGACATCCACAACTTCTCTGGGCAACATGTTCCAGTGCCTCACCACCCTCTGAATGAAGAATTTCTTCCTAACATCTAATCTAAATCTCCCCTCTTTTAGTTTAAAGCTGTTCCCCCTTGTCCCCTCTCTATCTGCCCGTCTAGAAAGTCTCTCCTCTATCTTTTTTACAGGTCCCTTTTAAGCACTCAAAATCTGCAATGAGGTCTCCCCAGAGCCTTTTCTTCTCCAGCCTGAACAACCCCTGCACTTACATTCTTATTGGACTTACTGAAGCTCATCAAGTTCATGCTGGACAACTTCTCAAGCTTGTCCAGGTTCCTTTGGATGGCATCTCTTCCTTCTGTTGTATCAATTGCACCACTCAGCTTAGTGTCAAACTTGTTGAAGGTGCACTCAGATCCATGGAATATGTCAGTGATAAAGATATTAAACAACACCAGTCCCAAGGTGGAACCCTGAGGGACACCACTCTTCACCAGACTCCACCTAGATATAGAGACATTGACCACAAATCTCTGGATGCCCTTCAAATCCATTTCTCTACAATTTAGAGATAAGGAAGTTGTGAGGGATTATGTCAAAGGCCTTACAGGTAGATGATATCAGTTGGTCTTCCCTTGTTGTTTGATATAGTTATTCCAATGCCTGATTGATCAGGCAGTTACTCCGTCATTGGGCACCAGATTGGTCAGGCACAGTTTGTACTTGATGAAGCCATGCTGGCTGTCTAGGATCACGTCTTCATCTTGTGTGTGTCTTAATATTGCTTCCAGGAGGATCTGTTACATGATCCTTTCTACCATTTTTAGAAATGGGAATGATATTTCCCTTTTTCCAGTCACCAGGGACTTCACCTGACTGCCAGAACTTTTCAAATATGATGGAGAGAGATTTGGCAACTTCATCAGCCAGTTCCCTCAGGACCCTGGGATACATGTCATGGGATCCCATTGACTTGTACCTGTTCATTTCATTCATCAGGTGGTCTCGAACCTGCTTTTCACTTACAATGGGAGGGACTTTACTTCCCCAAACCCTGTCTAAAGATTTAGGGACTTGAGAGATGTGGGAAGACTGACTGGAAGTGAAGAATGAGGCAAAGAACTTGAGTACCTCAGCCTTCTAAAGAATCTGACATTACTAGATCTCCCTTCTCATTTATCAGAGGGGGTACACTCTCCATGGCCTTTCTTTTCTAGCCAAGGTACCTATAGAATCCATTCTTGTTCTTTGCTTTCCTTGCCAAGCTCAGCTCCATCTGTGCCTTGGCTTTCCTGATCCCATCCCTGCATATCCAGACAGCATCCCTGTACTCTTCCCAGGCCACATGTTCCTACATCCACTGACTGTGTTTTTCCTTCTTGCCTCTTGGTTTGACCATCAAGTCCTTGCTCAGCCATGCTTGTCTCCTGTCTTCCCTGCTTGCTTTCTTACCTATAGGAATGGAGAGAGCTCTTGTGCTCTAAGGAAAGTGCCCTTAAAGAGCTGCCGGTTCCAATCAGTTCCTCTGTTCCTAAAGACAGTGTCCCAGGGGATCATACCACTAGTTCTTTAAACACCTGGAAGTTCGCTTTTCTAAAATTCAGGGTCTCAACTTTGATTTTTGCCAGGCCCATATTCCTCCAGATCCTGAACTCAACCAGGATGTAGTCTGTGCAGCTCAGACTGTCTCTGATCTCTTTAATGAGTTCATCTTCACTAGTGAGCACCAGGTCCAGCAACGCTTCTCCTCTGGTTGTTTTGTCTAATAACTGGACCAGGAATTTACCCTTGATGCACTCCAGGAGTGTACTGGAGTTATTACAGCCTGCTGTGTAGCTTTTCCAGCAGATATCTGGGTGGTCGAAATCCCCCATCAGGATGAAAGCCTACAAGTGTGATGCTTCTTGTAGCTGAAACAAGGAGGTCTCATGAACATGCTCCCCGTCATCACACAGACTTTAGTAAAAACCCAACCACAAGGTGTCTGTATTTGGTCTGGTCCTTAATTTTTACCCACAAGCTCTCAAGCTGATCCTGTTTTTTTTTTTTTTTTTCTTTCTTTCCTTTTTCTTCTTCTTTTTTTTTTTTTTTTCCTTTTCTTAGAGACAATTCTTTGCAACCTATCAATTTCTTAACAGAGAGCAACACCCCCAACCCTCCTTCTCTGTCTGTCTCTTCTGAAAAGCTTGTAGCCCCCAATTGTGTTCCACTTGGGTAATTCAACCCACCATGTTTCTGTGATAGCAATTAGTTCATAGATTTCTAATTGCACTGTGGTTTCCAACTCGTCCAGATTACTTCCCATGCTGCATATACTGGTGTAGACGTACCTCATCTGGGCTATCAGCTGCACCACCTTTTTAGAGGAGCCCTCCCTCATTCCTTTGTGACAATTCACAGGTATTCCCCTGTTGCTTCCTAAAGTGTCAGAGTTCCTTGTTTCTTTTTTGTCACTCAGAAGTGCATTCCCTTCCCCCCCTGAACCTAGTTTAAAGCTCTACTAATAAATCCAACCAGCTTGTTGCCCAGAACAGTGTTGCCTTATCTAGTAAGGTGTTCCCCATCTGGTAACAGCATGCCCAGTCTCTTGAAGGTGCATCCAAGATTGTAGAATCCCAGATCCTGAGTGTGGCACTAGCCATGCAGCCAATCATTCACCTGATTTGTTCATCTGGGAGGACAGAGAAAAACACTACCTGCACTCTTGATTCCTTCAACATCTTTTTGAGGGACATGAAGTCTCCTTTGATATTTTGGAATCTCCTAAATGTTGTAGGATTTGGTGATCTTGAAGGTCTTTTCTACCCTAGATAATTCTATGATTCTGTAATTCCAAAGTGACTAAGTTGCATCCCAAATTTTTGCTTTGAATATCAAGGTAGATCTTTAATAAGGGATTTGCATATCACTGATATTTAAATCCTGCACAAGATGAAGGACTGGCAAAAAAAAAAAAAAAAAAAAAAAGATACATTTTGTTTTGGTCATTCCTCTGGAATTTGACCAAGCCACAGTCAAATTTAGGTTCTGACACATGTTAATGGTGCCACAGCTAGATCCTGACTACTGAGAATATCTGATCAGAAATGGATGATTCTCAGCATCAGCAGAGAAGAAAAAAAGCAAAGCAAAACAAAACAACAACAAAAATAGAAAATCAAAATTGACAAAGGACAGACAGAATAAGAGAATAAGTGGACGTTAACATAACAGCCTCATATGATTAAGAGGGAGTCTGTAAGCAAAGTAATGATAATCAGTCTAAAAGCTCTGTAGAACAACACCAAGGCACTGTTAGTTGGAACCTACACTTACCTGGTAATATTATCAGTAGTTGCCCTGGAGTCCTAAAGTCCTACAAACCAAAATAAAAATAAATGTTACAAAATGAAAATTGTCAGTTAATGAAAAGTTATGCAGTAATGACAAACTGGTAAAAACTTGTCAAATTTTGAACCTAGTAATCAAAGTTATGTACCTTTAAACTCTACACCTACATAAAAACAATCTTTTCTGAAATCACAAAACAGATGAATGATACTGCATCAGATGCTGCAGCACATCATCTAACGAGTTGCCAATTACAGGAGAGCATTTTACAGTAAGATGGTAACTATATGCTAACTCCATTGGAAACTAGGATAGCTCTGCAACAAGCCTGACCTACTGCTATGGCATTGTAACTTTAAAGCATGGTCAGTCAGTAACTTATGTCCAATGGGTCTCAGAATGGCAGTTATAACTGTTTGTGTATTTGCTACATCAGTGTCTTTATTATTCATGCAGTTTCTTCCCTAGAACCGTCTTATGATTGCTAAGAGGAACCAAAGGTTCTGACACTCTTTACCTGAATATATCTGGTAATTTTGCCCTTAATTAAATACAGTGGCTCTTCACAATGGAAGATGGTGAGAAGTGAGAAGAATTTTCTGAAGTTTAAATTGTTTCTTTCTATTCATACAAAAGGAAACAAGATTTTTTTTCTTCTTGTTATTGAAAAACTGTGCATCTGCTTCTGATACAGCAATCACATTTTACATGAAATAGCCCAGAACTCAGCACAAGAGAAACTTAATTTTAATAACAGCAAACTAACCTTGAAATTTCAGCTGAATTCTTTAGGTAAGATATTCCAAAAGCAAATAATATGTCTTTTTTTTTTAATTCTCACAGCAGGAAAATTTGGAAGGGTTATGTTCAGAGACAAATTAAATTTTAAGAAAGGGCATCTTGGCTCTCCTAGCCATGAAACTAAGACAAGAAGCGTCCTCTGTGACTGCCTAGGTTAATCAAAATGGTTTAATTATTTTTCTAGATGAAATCGTGATTGTTTCTACAAAGTGCCTAGATTCTGTGAGAGAGGAGAGTGAAAGATATCTTTTTCTCCAAGCTAAGAAGATGCTGGTGACCAGGTGACAGGTAGGAAAAACTATGACTAGATACCCCAAAAGAACAATAGCTAAAAGCAGTTGTGAGAGAACATTTGAAACCCACAGATAACTTTGGAAAAGCTAAAGGAGTTGTATCCTGGAAGATGTGGGAAGGAAGAGAGGCCTGTAATTATCTTGACACTTTCTAGCAACACAGGGTTTAGGCAGTAAAAAGAATCAGCTTGATTGATAAAAAACAGCTGAGATGGAAATAGAGTCCAAACTGTTCACCTGATTCAGTCAGGTGTTTAATGGGTAATCCCAGTACCGTTAGGCCAAGCTATCTCCAGCATAGACTAAGGTCCTGAGACCCTTGTTTTAATGGCTTCCCAAAACTATGGGACTTCCAGTTCTTCTACCTAACTTAAAATATTTAAAAGATAATGCAAGTTAGGAGAGTAGTTCTCCAAAACTATTGCTGGAAGAGAAACACAATTCCTAAGTGTAAATACTGTACCAGGTAGGTTGGTCTGTTTTCACGGGATATGAAGCTCTCTGACACTGATTACAGAGGAAGTTGAGGGAAATGAAATATCAGTATACCTCTGATATGCATAGAGGACAAGTCTTGGCCGAGAAAAACATGTTCACTGAGATTGCAGGTTTCTAAGTAGGAAAGTAAATCTTAGAAGAAGGAGGGGTTTCTGCAACTAGTTTATGGAAACAAAATGATGACACTTTGGAGAATCTAAGGAAAGACGCTAGACAGGAAAAGAACGAGTTGGTAAGGCATGTGGATCTAAACAGCTCCTGATCCGTAAGGAATTACAGTAAGTTAAAAAAAAAAAAAAGTAAGTTAAAAGTTGCAGAGGTCTAGGATTCAGGCACTTTGGGTAGCTTCTTATCTTACAGTGACACTGACAGTCAGATCATGAGGACAGAGAGACAGAAGAATTGGAAATAACTGAATAAAACGTCTAGTGAAGGAGCTATCTTCACTTGTTCATCTTCTTGCAAATTAAGTTTTTTTTTTTTATTGTTTTGCTACCTTTCAAAACATAACACGTGCAGAAAAAGCAGACTTAACTAGATTATTTGATTATTATTTTTCAATTTCTTTGCAAACTAACTTGCTATGGCAGATAATGGTCTGCCTGAAAATCTGTTTTTTCAGTCCTCTGACAGGAGCCACAGTGAAATTGGGAGAGGTCAAAAGAAGTCAGCTGCCATTTTCACTACCATTTTTTATGGAAATGGGCAACAGAGTGGTGAAGACATTGAGAAGGCTCTAAGGCAATCACTCTTTCAATTTGTCCAATATTAGTTTCAATAAGAACCGAGAACAGAAACAATTGCCAGCAGTCCCTAGTTGATTTGTTAAGACTCACTCTTGTCCACTTCAAATCACCTTTGACATTTACGAGCTCAACTTTGCAAACATCATTTGAGAATTATTATTTTATTTGATGCCTCTATTATGCTTGCGCCTAAGCTACCACAATGCTAAAAGTGATGTATAGGTATCAAGAACACCACTGTTTTTAACACATCTACTCATGGAAAAGAAGGAAGCTTTTGTTGTTATATACAGAACCAATACCTCCACCATTACACATGCAAGATATATTAGTTTGAGAAGATTTATGTGTATATATCCAAAGTGAATTTGAAAAAAAGAGAGATCCAATTTGGAAGACATTTATAATAAGACTACCATATTGCTAGCATATTAGCCTTCCCCTCTACCTACTTTCCTATAGAAAAACTATCTTCATAGGGCTCACAGTGTATTACAAACAAAAAAATGCTAATAGAGAACATCTAAATCAGTCTAGGTTTTCATTCTTTGCAACATGCAACAGGTTGCATGTAACTCTCCACTGCAGAATCTCAGGAGCAAGAAGAAAGATAAAACTGCAAAACAAGGTAAATATGGTATTGACAAATAGTCCTGGAAGAGAAACTCTCAATGTGATTATGATTCTAGTGCAGATACTTTAGAGGCTGGAAGGAAATATCTATCTGGGTGAAACAGTTTGTGAGATCATGACCAAGACAGAGAGAGAAAATAATATTAGTGTGGGAAAGGTGCTGTTCAGTAACTAGTGCATATTCTTGCAGAAAAGATGCCACTTAGCCTGAAGCAAAAATTGTACAGCACGTGCATTCTGCCTACTGTCCATGAAAATGGAAAATCATTTGAATGCAAATGACAGAAGAGTGGAACAGGCAATGCTGGAGACCACATTTACGGAAATCTGAACTGCTGTGTGGGTTTGGTAAAGTACAACATGTCTACAATGGATTCTGTGCTGGAATGCAGAGATAGCCAGACTGGCTTTAAACAGTTGGGACCCCAGACAGGTTATGGCACAGGTCATCCTACATGTAATTAAAAGAAAAGAAATACACTCAAGGAAGGAAAGTTAGCATTTTTGTTAGGGTTTGCACACAACTGTTAGAGAAGAATAATCTTGTAGGGAGTGCTCCTCTGTGAGAGGAAAGTTGAAGATGGAGGTAAGCCAGAGTGACCAAAATTTATAAATCACGTATAAATAAATTCTGGACACAACCTTTAGATTATTAAATCTGACATGCCTTGCATGTACCTAATAACAATAACTTTTAGGCATTATGAAAATGCTTACTTGGAATTGTTTTAGCAGAGTTTTTGTCTGCGTATGTTTAAAAGAGAATTTAAAAGTTTATTCAAATACTATAACGTAAAAAGTAAATAAATCTGAAGTGTGCAGAACTAATAGTAATAAAAAGATGAAGACATTTCCTCTCTGCTTGATTGGGTGCAGAATAGCATGCTTTAAAGAATAAACCATCAAATACTCAGTGTGCGTAAAGCTTTTCTCATTGGTTGCAAGTAAGCTACAAAATTTCCTATTGACTTCACTGAAGAAGGATCAATCCCACTAACATCTTGACATTTGCTCCCACTTACCTTTTTTTTTTTTTTTTGCTCCCATTTACTTTTCACTTGTGACTTTAAAATATAAGTGACAATGAAGCATTGTCTCTGTAGTATATAAATGGGAGCTTATTTCCTGCATTTACTCTGGTTTTCTTAGGGGAAAGGGGATTTACAGTTAATAACAAATCCTGTTCCACATTTGGATTATTCCTGTGTACAGTAAAAACTCCTTGAATTTCAAATAATGCCAATTTCCATTCCTTCAGCTGGAGAGGCAGTGGGGACTCTGGTGCATGCTTTTTATCTCAGAATTGTAAGTGCTGTGGTAAAGGACTGAGCCATAAATAATCTCATGTGTCACCAAAGCTGGTGATAAGCAAATGCTTGCGGAAAAGCCCTGCTCCTTAATCTTCGCAGACCCATCACATCACACTGAGACAGTCTCCACAGCAGGTGAGTTGCAGTGACCACTTGAAGGCACAATGGGTATGGCCATCCCAGTCTTTGATCCCTTTGCATTGCTGTATGGAAATAGCATGGAAATCTTCACCACCCTCGACTGCTACCAGTAATGGATATGGGCATATGGAGAATGATTTAACTGATTATCAGAACTGTTTTTAACAGTATTTTATCAGATGGCAGCAACTTAAAAAAAAAAAAAAAGAGCTGAACAGTATCAAACTTCCAACCCAACATTACATAAGCAGACAAATACAGAGAAACACGGTCTTGATTTTTGAGAATATATTTCTACTAAAAGATTTTTTTAATAAAGGAAAATGAACAAGAAGAGTATTTTGAAACTTCAGCAAGCAAATTTATTTAAAAATATGACAAACTTGGATATAAGCAGAAGTAATGTTTATTTGTCTGCTATTATATTCTTTTTGTTTAATGTATTTGCCAGGTTTCTTTCTGGGACATCCATTATTACAGTATGCTAATATTCACTTAATCCTACTACAACTAATTAAATGTCCCCCTTAACAAGTCTCTTACTTTCTGCCTACAGAATTAGACTTAATGAAATATATCAATGTTGAAGACTCAAATGATGGCAGTCATTTTCCCTACAAAAAAATTATAACCAGTAAAGATCACACACGTAACATTACAGTGACAACATCTAGAGAGTGGGAGCAGCATGGTAATGATATTCAAACAGGAACCAGCACCCCCTCAACCCTGGAACCATTAATAACTTCAGCTGGAACAATTGACAGAGGGGAAATGAATCATTCCCTTTGACGAGAATAAAACTATATTAAAATGTAATAGTTTATTAAACAACTGACTTTGGAAGTTAAATTACTAAATTGTATCTCCATGGGTTTTAAGAAGTACTGTCTGATCACAATAATGAATTGCCTACAAACTTTTATCTTAGCCATCGCCTCCAGAGTTACTGTACTTAATTATTTAAACATTGTATTAATGAAACATGGTATACTGGTAAGAAAAATACTTTTATCACCACACATGAAAGACAAAACATATTTGTGGTTTACACTGCACAACTGAATTTGCATCTTCCTTGCACATAGTAAAAAAGTCCTCTTTCCAGCTGCTCTGCCTGCAAGGATTTGCAGAACTAATTTAATGGCTAACATTTTTTCTTGATATTATTATTATTATTATTATTAATAATCCAAAAAAGAATCATTTAAAATCTTTTGGTGCACCTGTTGTGCTGCATTATGACCCCCTGTGATTTCAATTTATTCCATATGAGAACGTCACTGGAGCACCAGACTGCATCATGCACAAAACTCGAGCAGTTTTGGAAACTGATGCTATATCACATTTTATAATGGATATCTGTACATATAACATATATGTTTCTATACGTAGAAACAAGAGGGCTATTTAAAGTTCTAAAAACAAGGGAAAATAAAATAGATATGACATGAATGAGGTTATGTAAAACCATTCTTATTTCTACATATGTCCTCTGGGGTATGAAAACCTCTTCTGCGCAATGAAGACTGCTCCTTGAACTATTGAGAATTTAGTAGCAATTGTAGATTGGCATCTTTTTGTAGTGGAGCAGCCACAAGGGGGGAGTAAGACACATTTTTAAGTGAGTTTCAGCTGTTTGCCACCATTAAGAGGAACACCATAAAATACGAAAGCTTGGAAAAAATCCATACTCTGTGGGTATAGAGTGTTGAGATGAATGCTTCTTCCTCATCTCTACTCAGAGTAATAGTTTCTCTCCTGTCACTTGAAGCCTCTCCCCCCGGTTCTTTTCTGGTCCTATCTTCTACAAATGCCATCCTCCCTTTCTCCTTGACCAACTGTCCCAAGAGGGATAAAAGCATTTGGCAAAGTGCTCTGGAGCACAGGAAGGACCAAAACTTAGGTACTTAAATGGAAAATGCAGAAATGAACAAAATATTAATCATTTGAGCTTACAGTTAAGCACCTTTGAGAGTCCTTAAGAAGAGAGACTTGGCTTGGAAACCTGCAATATGAACACACTCATTGAATAATCATGTTTTGTGGAAGGAGATTTCAAATACATTGCAGAATCCTGTACAGAAGACTGAAGCAGTGTTTCTTTTTTTCTGTTCACAAGACACAAGACAGAATATCCCTTTGCAAAGCACATTTTGCAGTCCTCCAGCCTCTTCATTGGAAAAAAAATGGTGACAATTTTTCTCTGCCTTGCAATTGTATTGCAAAAACTAATGATGACAATGTTCTGCAAGAAATGCTTGGAGAGTATTTAAAATGCTAGAAATGCTAAAAAGTAATTCCTTAGTTTCCTAAGCAGTACATTAAAAATCTAACTGCTATTATGTAGCAACCCTTTACAGCCAGAAAAGCAGATGCACCCTGGATTAAAACAAGTTCTTCTCCCTCTCCCTCTCACCTCCCAAAAAAAGGAAAAAAAACCACAAACAAACAGAAAAACAACAACAACAACAACAAACACCAAGCAAACAAGCAAACAAACAAAATACCCCAAACCAATAATTCACAATTTTCTTAGGGAAGAAACAACAAACACATGATCTGAGTTCTGCTTGGTGGTAGTAAGGCTTCCAGTAATGTATTGTGTCCAGTTTTTCACCACTGTCCTTAAAAACAAATATAGACCAAGAGCAGAGGTGAGAAGAGAACAATGAAACCGATCAGAAAATAAGACCTATGAAAGAATGATGAAGGCAATACAGCTATTCTGTCTAAAAGTAAAGAAGACTGGGAGAGAAAAGATAGCAGCTGAGAGATATGTAAGAGAAGGAGAATTATCTGTATGACAAGCCCAATGTGGATAGCACAAGAAGTAAATCTTGAATCACAGCAAGAGGGATTCAGGTTAGACATTATGAAAAAAAAAAAAAAAAGTCTAATTGTGGGAAAAGCTAAGCACTTGAGAAGAACACTTACCTCACCTGGTGAGACTGTGGGATCTCCACTGCTGGGAGATTTCAAGAACAAGTTAGCCAGATAACTGTCAGATGTGTTTAAGGTCCTGCCATTTTCTTGGACTAACTGATGAAGAGAGTCCTGTTTCCTGTGATTCTAAGTTTTACCATCCAGTCTGCACAGACAGTGAAAAATGATTTATTTTTTATTTTTTGGTGAGCTAGAGACCAGACACGTAATGTGTGGAAGCCATTAATGAAAAACAAGCTTAAAGAATCTTCCAAAAATATTCACCTGCATTTCAGTGTGGGAAGGCAATAACCTATTGCTGAAGGAATCCTGGTCTACCAACAGGAAGAGGATGAGGAAATGAATTCTCTTTGGAAATTTCCTTCTGCGTGGTAGCCAAGCCTGCAGGATAACTTTCCCAGAATTGTTCTCCCTCCACTTACACACAGCTGTTGGAAAGGAGCTCTCTGAAGACTGCACAGATGGTAGAAGGGTCAAGATGGTGGTGAACTCGTGCTCCAGGAGGAGCATGAAGCCTCACAGGAGGTGGTTCTGTCATATTTTTCTGTGTCGGAAAGGGTCCCATCTGAGGATGGACAGGTAGTTGGTTTTTGTGGAGCTATAAGGATACTGGATGTCACCGTTTAACCAGTGGATCCAGGATCATTAGATTAGTGTACAGTTAGCCTGTACACTGAGAGTGGTTATTTATCCAGAATATCTAGATGGTAGCTCATTGCTCTCACTGAATTGTTGAATGCCTGGAAATATCAAGCAAATGATTGCTGTCTATGAGTTCTGCTTGGGTAAGAAAAGGAAGATCTGATGTGCTTTTGGAAGGTCAAAGAGCAAACTGACATAAGAGCCAGTGCCTCCACACAAAGTAATGACTGTTGGTTTCACAGACCCATGCTATAACCACTCCTGTGCTCTTAGCAGAACCACAACAAGGACTTGCCTGCTTCTTTATCATTTCCTTCTTAGTGACCTCAGACTGGAAGATGAGAAGGGCTCACAGACAGAATAAGGATAAGAAGATTTATATTTTGAACAGAAAAGGCAGGAGCAATACAGAGAAGAGGTGAAATTCAGACAGGTGTTTATATTTTTTATACTTCTTGTTCAAATGAATCCTCAAATACTTGTGGCCTTGTAGAACTACAGCCATTGGCCTGTGGCTAGCATGAATATAATAGTATAACCTTCAGTGTAATCCTTTTAAAGAGGTTGCAGAAAATTATGTTCCTTGATCACATGAGAAATTGGATCTAAGGTTTTCCCTTCATCAGCTCTCTTAGTTTACCCACATAATCAATTCCTGGTGCCAAGAACGTTTGTCTCTTCTTTGTCTTGGTGTCCTTCTCATAACTGTTTCTCTCTTTGCTCCTATTGTCTTAATTCTCTCCCTCTTTCACTGAAGAAAAACCAGTCAGTTTTAGCAAACAACCTACAGCCACTGTTTTTCTCACTACAAAACCACACACTGCATTCATCATGGGTTATGGTTACACATTTGCAGGCAGAGTTTTTTTGAATGCCTTTCGGTATAATAAAATGGGAACACAGGATTTCAGAAGACTTGGGTTCTGTTTGTCAGTGCACCACAGTGTTGATGATTACTTGAATGACTACTGCAGGAGAACAATGAGTCACCCAGCAATGAAGATTTAAGGCCATGTTATTGACAGTTGCCTTTTAGAGCATTTTGTTCTTTATGTTCCGGAGAATACACACCACTTTGGGAACCTGCTGACGGTCAGTCCTTTATTTGGGAGAGCGAAGGTGTGATATTACACTTCAGTTTTATCCAACTTGTCCTCCAAGTGGTAAATATGTGTGTGTGGGTATGCACATATGCAAAGAAAACTTAAAATAATTTATGAAGGAATTACAAAATCCAATATACCATAATCTTGCTTACTAAAGTACAAAAGAAACCAAAAACTCCTCCCACATGTTAACAGCTAAACATTAGTGTACTTGAAAATACAACTGTGGGAAAAAAATAAAATAAAATTGCACTAACAAACTTACACCACCATAAAACAATGTACTCGGGACTTCAGCGAGATAAGCTACTTGTAATATTCTCTTGTTTTGCCGACACATTACTCTATGAGAGAACATCTGTAAATCCTGATGTAATAACTTACTTTGGATTAAATTCCATTCAGAAAACTTACTGTGCTTTCAATAAACAATATGTTAATACATAGCATACAACATATCTAAGTGTTAGGAAATGGGGTTCAGCTTTCCATCTGCTGTTGAAGCTGGGGAAGTATTCATCTATCCTACCTTTCTTCTGGCTCCTCTAAATCTTATGACCCTGTCAGAGGTACCCACAGCTCCTCTTAATTTTCAGTTATCTTTAATCAATCAATTCTGAAAATAAATTTTAACCTGGAAACAGAAGACATCATCCAAATTAGAATGGTGTTTAAACAAGGTGTAATTAGGTAGAATATATGGTTTAAAACAGACTTCTTTTTGTGCTAACAAAATTTATGGCCAAGAAAGCTGTAAAATCCTTTTCTCAAGACAGTTTTTCTACATTTGCTGCCTGGACATTTGGTTTTGCATTACGGTGAGATGAGAGTTGGTATGGGTAAATTGTGAAGTGAAATATTGATTCTCATCAAAATTATCTGATGGAGGCAGCTTAAGAGTATCATACTGATATTGTTAAAAGTAGGGTTGACAATATAGAGTATTTAGCAGCATTAGGGTGGTGTAGGAATATTGCACTGAGAGAACACTATTTCTTAATAAAGACTTACCATTGCCTTTGAAACTGGAGGGTAAATTGATGCATTTATCTCACAGAATTCAAATATCACATACAGAAATATCTTCAGACATCACAATAATATCATTCTTTGTGTATTTTCTAAGGAGGCCTGTCCCCTGAATTGTCTATAAACCAGCATCTTAACTCTCCCCATAAATGTTTTCCCCAAATTCTCAAAGGAAATAGGAAAAGAACTCATTAAAATTGCATAACAGGCTGGTCTGGAACTGACAAAACCAAGAATTTCACCATTAAGATTGAAACTCCATCTTTGAGACACCCTGTTGTGCTTTGTTGCATTTTAATAAGTGTTCACCTGACACTCTGCCAGTTAATTATGGGGATCTTCAGAATTTTGTTCTGTCCCCTTGCTCTTCAATACTGATGTGCTTCTTTGCTTTTTTCACTTCTATTTTTAGGGACCTTAACGTGAGTTATCGTTGCTAACCTGATAACACCCAGATCTACTTTGCTCTTTTAGCTGACCCTACTGAAGCAGCTTTTAGTCTTTTCATCCTACGTTCCTGAAGTGCAAATTGGGATCTTAACTGAATTGAGAGAGAGAGAGAGAGAGAGAAAGAATCTCAAAATTAGATCCTCTTCTCCCTTTTTGCCACTAACCTACTAAAAAGTAGCTCTAAGTTTTCAGTTCCATTAGATGAAAATCTGTATGATCTTTAAAGTATGGATAAGAGTATGGGTGTACTGGTGGACCTCATTTAGACTTTTTTTTTCTTTTTCCTTATCCTTTAAATTTACTTATTTCAATTCACTTTGGGTTTCTCATGTGAATATAAGAAGAGATTGAGAAGACACCATAAATCTTCCCACAACATTCTCTCTCTTGTCCCTATTTGAAGGTGTAGGAATCTCCTTTTATTACCTCCCCACCAAAGAACAATGCAAATATCCAGGAAAATTTTAATTCAGATGAGAGAGAAGAAGGGGAAAGAAATCTGTGGAAGAAAATATTTCCTAATACCTCCTGTGGCTGCTCTTTGCAATTTCTGGATTTTCTGGGTTACTGCTGAAAGAAACATAGGTTAGAGAAGGTAAAGGGAATTAATTTCCTCTGAAATGTAACCTGTCACCCATGAGGAGACATTGCTTTGTCTGGTAAAGTAAAGGAATCTCAGAAGGGGACAGTAGAAAAGTTAGAAGTCATAAAAGAAAAAAAAATCAAAAGTATGTGATCATTTGGAGGTTCCTTGGTATGATGGCAGTAGAGAAGATTTTTCAAAACGCTGTAGACAAACATTTACATTTTTATACTTCTATGAAACACTCATCAGAATCTTCTCAGATGTGTCCATCACTAGAGAAATTTAATGAATACTATTTTACTAGTGGAATTTTCCCACTGAATGCAAATGATTCCAAAAGTTTATATTCAGAATGTCTCATGTGTTTCTTTGTTAGACAGCTGGTAGAGGGAAAGGGTTGCAAAAATAAAGAAAATTATGTATAATGAATAACCAATTGCAGTAGATGCTAGGAAACTAAACATATTTTTATTGTGAGGACATAATGCTGCTATAACCTAACCTTCCCCACCCCTATAGGGTAAAGAACATTTAATGAAGGAGAGGATGCTTTTATTAATCTGTAGTCCATTTCTGTGCTATATAATATTCATTAGACATTCACTAGTAATTTCTTCCACCCACCCCTTATTTTGTAGATGAAATTCTTTTTCCAACATTTGATAAGGAAAGAGCATTAGTTAACTAACACACATTATTTATTTTTGCAATATAATCATTGAAGTCTTAACAAATGTATATGCCCTAACACATAGGAGGTCATCTTATATTTTGTTTTGAGAAAATCTTTCAACTTGTGGATTATCAAGACTCAAAACTTCTGTTCCTTGAACATATCTAAAACTGTGGATTCCCTGGGTGTAGCTTAATTTCAATAAAGTCATCTCAGTGGTGTATTTTCCACTAGGGTGTATGTGTTACAAATAACATGATTTTCAATTTTCTGGTCACTTTTTTTTTTCTTTTTTTTTTCTTTTTTTTTCAGTATCTAAACTCTCTTCTCCTCTCCCTGCTCAGGAAATAGTAGATTATTGATATAGTTGCTGGGCTAAGCTCTTTGGTTCTACCTCTACTCCTAAACAAAGTTAATGCCTGCCTATTAGCTCTGCTTCTTTAGCTTTGGTCCAAAGCCAGTTTTCTGTTTACACTCAGCTATTTGATCAGTTACTTATATCATTTTATTAGATTTTCTTTAGATACGAATTGTAGGAAGAACATCTCTTTAGAGTGAAGAATACCTCTTAAATACCTAAAGCTGAGAAAAATATAAATTTATTATTGTGGTCAAGAAAGGCAACTTTCTGAAAGCCTGAAACATTATCAAATGAAAGTTTATGTGATGGCATTTATTTTTACAACATACTGTTGCTCCAGTGAACTTGAACAGCAAGTCTGTGATTAATATTTCTCTCTTAATCTCTCTCTCTCTCTCTCTCTCTCTTTTTTTTTTTTTTTTTTTTTTAAATATAGTTTCTAAGGAGACTACTGGGTAAAAATATCCCAAACCAAAACAATGCTACACCTCACCTCTTTTGGACTTTGAACACAATTGGTTCGTATGCTTATTTATTGACAGGATATTATTGCTTTCCTTTGATATGTAATTTTATAGTATCTGCTTATAGTCAACTGCCCTTCGATATGTAATTTTATAATATTTGCTACCAGTTTCTCAGACCCTTTTTATTGGTGCTGGCTAAATCAGGTGTATAATGCATCAGTATGAGGACTTTGAGTGGAACAACAATCAGTTGTTCACTAATTGTGCTGATTGGTCCCAAGTCTAGCCTTATGAAAGATTTCTGCCCCCTTTTTCCAAAGTTTTGCTGATTAGTCTGACCTGGCTTGGGCAAGGGGCTACTGCCAAATCTGTAGGCCCTGATCCTGCAGTCAAATCTTCATATCTGGGATGACATTGACCTCAGCAAGTTTTTAGGCAGACAACTATACATTTGTTCCAGGAATGTTTCTATCTGTTTCTACCGGTTGCTGAGTTGATGAGAATTTCCAAATATCTGGAGATGAGCAAATGCACCAATCATACAGGTCCTCATCTTCTATATGGTCACAATAACTGTATCTTTCCATGTATCACTTGTACACCCCAGGGACCCTGGTGACAGTGTTCTCCAAATATATATATATATCTCCCCATATAGACACAGTTATATCTGCATATGTATATATACTGTCATCATATAGTATATTTGCACAAATATACATGCATATATGTATTTATATATATAAAATTAAATATAGGTCTCCTGAGTGCATTCATCCGGTTCCATATATTCTGTGTTGGAGATAATCTGTTTTCTCCCATAGGATTCTGGACACAGGTCTGACTTGTCTCAATCATGTCACCTCATTCAGGTAAAGCATAAAAAGTAACAGCAAGGTCAAAGAACTGAGAATAATAATGAACTTTCCATTAAAAAAAAAAAAAGAATACATATGTAAATATGCTAGATTAATGAGAACCCTGGGCTTTTTTACAATTATAAAGTGTAAGAAGTAGCCGATTCAGGATTTGGGTTCTGCTTCCTTTCTTAAACACACAAATATAAATAAGAAGAAAGACTGCTAAGTCCAGTGAGTACAGTCTTATTAAAACTATCTAAGAATGAGGTCTTTCTTCCTGGACTTTGGACTAATATTTTTATAGTTTTCTTTCTGTTGGAGTGATAAATGTAAACCAAACTTCCAAAATCCATTGCCTGTTCTTTTACTGATCCAGAAAATGACCGCAAGACATAGCTCTAATAAACCAATCTAAAAAAGGAACTCTGATCTCCTAAGTCCACTGAAATAATGTTTGCATTAATTTCTAGTTGTAATAGCAAGTATGTAATTAATAGGCTATATCAAGAACAGGGAGTATATTCTTGAGCTTACATTATTTTCCTTTACTGGAGTGAACATCTTTCTTTTCAAAAAATATTTAATTCCTGGAAATAAAGAAACAGTGCTTCTATTAATTTCCTTGAGTATTTTATATAAAACTGTTGCTTATTTTCAAGCAATTCATGGGTATATATATATATATATATTTAATACAGTTATTGACATAATGTAGAACACACTTTGTGCAACAAAAAGACTGCTAGGACTGTGAATTTTATAAAGGAATCAGGATACTCTGGCTACTCTGTAGTACAATACCTAGAGTTTAGTTTCTTTTAAAACTTATATTTAACTGATAAAATGGAATTATGGTAAATTCGAACTTGAAACTCATTTTTATAAACTTTGATTACATTACAAAGTTGGTGACTTGGAAAACATCCCAACGATACCTGAGGGGTGTAGAGAGAGGATTAGACATACTGAGGAAAAAACACACAGAAGTGATCATTTTCCCACTGTATCCATTTAAAAAGCTGTAGTTCTTGTTTCTTCCAAATGTAGCCTCTTTGCAATTTTCTTACTGCCTCAAATTTGTTAAAAGGAATGTGACGTCACTACAAATAGTTTCTTTAAAGTCTCCTCAAGCTGCATTTAACTTTTTAAGCATCTAAAAACAACTCAGTATGCAGGGCTAGATCTTGCCCCCTCCCACATTCAGAGAACTCTGCTGGAGTTCACTCTGGTTAATGCATGCAGTTGAAACTAAGCTTTGGCCTACCCTGATTTACAGGAAGGCCAGTGAGGAATCTTCTTTTTACTTCTCTTTTTCTCCAAACTTTTCTTGGACAAGCCTTTGCCCCTCCAGCTGCCACATTTCTTTTTCGTTACTATTATTATTGTTATTACTTTATTTAAGGGATATGAGAAGAAAATGAATTTTCAAGTCCCAGACCTCTGCTCCATGAAGACCCACATGGTTATGCCAAGGGCTTGTGCCACAGGACAATTCAGAAAGTCAGAAACTGAAATGTGAATTGGGTTATAAGATGAAAGCTGGAGTAACATATAAAATCTGGAATCAAAAATTGCTAAACTGAACAGAAAGTTTTATAACTGACCGTGTATTTCTTTAAGATTTTGCTGAACAAGTTGCTTTTATTAATTTTATCTACCACAAAGGGATGTTGCATACAATAGTAATTTTGTGTTTGTATGTCACCTTGAAGACATAAATCCCCACAAAGTGTCAGCGCTCTATATAATATGGTAGATATATATATATATATATATTTTTTTTTTTTTTGGTTAAATTCTGGAGGTAGAAAGATTGAATCTGTCTTTGGTGTTACAATTGTATTCTACCTCAGTAAGGAAAGAGAATAATACATATAAAAATGCGTAATAATCAAAATTAAAATAAAATAAAATAAAATAAAATAAAATAAAATAAACAACTCTTGCCTTTTGTTTCAAGTAAATTTCATGCTAATTTTGTTTCATGTGACAACCCCTCCCCCCAAAAAAAAAATCAAAAATCACAGACAACAGATAGTTTCTTTGGCAAAGAAACACACTTAGAAGAGAAAGTTCACATCGAGAGGAGTCTTGCAGGCATCCTGTTGCCCTGTCCAAAAGCTGCTTCAGAGGATAAAACAGTGGTCATTTCCCTAAATACCAGCCCTCCTCTGATAGATGGGGCAGCAGCAGCAAGGAGTGTGCTGCACAGTCTCTCCTGGAATGCTTTAGGCTTCAGGATAAATACTAATATTTAGACAGAGGAATATTTACGGATATTCCCCTAGCCAAATGCTGCAGCTGTAAGTGTAGATGGCAAAGCTGCATGTGAAGATGGCAAAGCAGCCAGACCCCTTCCTAAGGGTGTTTTTTTTTTTTTTCTTCTTTTCTTTTTTCCCTCTGCTAACTATAATAGGTGACTGCTTTTCTGCCTAAACAGCTCTAAAGGGCTATGAAAACTGAAGTCCTTCAAAGCTGTTAAAGGTTTCCTCGGATTTACAATAAAATTCTTCATTACAAATCTCCTAGTAAAATCTCTGAAGCATTGCAAGCAGTACTTACATAATTGTCCATTAAGTCAGTATTTGTGTATTCAACACCTAGAAAATAAGGAAAGTGAATGTGGATAGGGAACGAAAAAAAGGCAGAGGAGGAAATGGAAAAAAAAAAAAAAAGAAAAAGAAAAACCCTACCCTCCAACAGCCATGCAGCTATTAAACATATGCCAAAGTAAACAATAGTGTTAGGGTCTGCCATAGCTTTGCCCTGCAGGTAGACGGCAGGCGGCACAGAAGGAAAGCAAATGGAAAGGAAAAGAGAAAGACAGTACAGGATGTGGATGAGATGCCGAGCCCTGAGAGCATGAACGGCCTGATTGTGATCCTCAAGTCACACCATCAGCCATGCAAAACAGGACATACCTTTCTGGCTTGCTGGTTCTGTCGGCTGAAACAAAGCAGTCCCATTCTCAGCGGGAGGCCAAATCAAAATGAAATTTTATTTAGTCTGCACTGTCCCCAGATTGGGTTTCAGAATGACTGCTTTAGGAGATAGCATGGATGTGGCTGATGCATGCTTTGCATATGAAACTGCAATAGAAAAAAAAAATCTACATAATCAAAAAAATCTGTGCTGTGTGTATAGCAAAAACCCCTGGACGTTAGTGAATCAGCTACAATGGATGTTTTAAAAAATGACCTTTCTGAATAAAATGCACATTTGTGTTCTGCAATACTATTTGCAATAAATATATTATAGATCATTTTGCACGTAATTATTTGGAATCTGCCCTGAGAGACTGAAATATAAAATCTTTATTTTTATTTTTTATTTTTTAATCACGGAGCAGAATTGCAGTTTGGAAACAAATGCAGAGAAAATATCTATCTAAAGAGGATTTCTCTGTCTTGCAGTGGCTGTTAGTGACTGAACCTCTGAATCCTCTTCAATTTAATGTTTTGTTTAAGTCCCTTCTTCCCAGAGTATCCAATGGCCTACTGCAGTAAAGAACGTTTTTTTTTTTTTTTTTTTTTCTGTACCACTGATCTAATTCATCCCACCTTGCACTTTTAGGAAAGGATCCATTCTTTGATTACACATTTAATTTTCCAGGCTGTTAATAAATAAAAAAGATAATCAACTAATAACACAGCATTTTCAGTAGAAGTTAGAAATAACTTACAAAGGCAAGGAGTAGTCTACAGAATATGCAGGGCATACACCATGTAATGCCTTTGTTGTCAGTTATGCTGCAAATGAGATTTTCAAATAGGACTTGAAATAGAATAGGCAGGACAGTGATCAACACAGTGCAACATCCAGGAAAGGGAAGTTGAGCACAGTGTTCTGTAAGACAAGGGGGCAGAATGGAGTCTGTTTGTAAATACCTATTATTATCCAAAGAAAACACTTATCACTGCTTGATTTTGCCACACTAGCCACTTGGAATAGGTGATACCAGTAATTTTGTATGTGCACGTCTGTGTGGGCGTGGGTGTTTGTATTTATCTGTGTGCAGTGCATGTAAGGCTGTAGTCTGTGTACATATCCATGTTTGATAGTTACACTGTAAAAGACAAGCCAAAGGCAGAACAAACAATGCACGTTTTCAATTGACAGATATTTCTATGCTAAAACAAGCAGTGCTAATACTGTACTCTATAGCATATGGACAACCAAAGAATGGGAAGGAAAAAAAAAAAGGCACCATAAAAACCATAAAATCTTTAAGAATGTAAAGGGGATAACTATCCCAAATAAACAATATAGATAAAAACTTCCAAGAATAATGAGATACAGTGCAAATCATTCACACAATGTGCTTTCACACAGCAATGACGGAAGTCACTGACAACAATGCAACCATGTGCAGATACTCCTTGGAGAAACAGTCGAGCAAATTTTGTAATTCTATCTTCTGTGCTTTGCAGGCTGAGTTTGAGACTGTGTAACGAAACGTGCTAGAATACTGGTGCTTTAAAATTAAGCACTGGGCATTATGGAAGGTAACTTCATAACGAGTTTTCCTATTGCTATTTAAAGCTAGAAATCCATAAGGAGCACAGTGAAAAATATAACATTTGTTCTCCTTATGTCTTGGAACAACTGTTTTTATATTTGTAGTCATCCTAACTGTTGTTCCAAACAAGATATTCAGATAGTCCCCAACCTCATGCTGTATCATATTTATTCTGATGTATATCTCTTAGTAAAGCTTTGTCTACATTGAATTAATTTGATTTTTTTGTGTGTGTGAGAGTGTGTGTTATTATTTTTATAAGTGCTTTTTTTTTTTTTTTTTTTTTTTTTCTCACAGAACTTCCCACTTCAGGGAAAAAGAAATATGTGATTGCTTTAAAAATAGAAGACCAAAACCAAAGCTAGTATTCCCAAAATTCAATGCACCTGGCATTCACTTTATACCTAATAAGCATCCGTGAATATGCAAATGTTCAATGTCTCCAGTAACCTCATTAATTTATTCCTCAGGCAATCAAAGAATGTGAACCAGTCCTCTGCTACTAATACTGGAAGTGGTACGCTGTTCAGCATTGCGAGAATCAGCTGAAAGCACATTCTGCATATTGAAAAACTGTTTCATCTTTCTTCCTTCCTTTGCCACTCTGATTCAAACAAAGGCTTCCTACCTCAGTTTACATAGCTGACAGCAAAAGTTGAAAAATGCCAAAAAATAATTAAGACACACACATATATATATTATAAATATATTCATGTGCATGTATACCATGCTGGGAAGATAAACAGTTTCAAGAGATCTCAGCAGAATTCCAGTTTGAAAAGTACCTGAATTTTCTTATTTATTTATTTGGAGGGGGGAAGCTTGGGAAGGGGAGGGTGGGAAGAAATGACCTGCCTCCTCCTCTGCCGAGCAGCTGAATAATCTTTTCCTTTGCCCACATTAAAAGCCCTGAATAATGTTTATAAAATGTTAGGGAATCCCGGTAGGTTTCCTATTTAACAAGCCATGTATGACAAATCACAGTGTAATGTACTACGTTCTTAATCTTTAATTAGAATGTGAATATCTGCGAGAGAACGCAGTTAACTTTGACACATTAAATCTTCTGGTTAAAGTGCCTTACAGGAAGTGCAAAGATGAAACACTGTAACAATCTACTGCCTCTCTCCATTCACCCAGACAGTTGGGGAAGGATGATAACATCTTGTAATACCTGCTCTGTAGTAATTAATCGCTGTGGTATTTAGGACCATTCAAGTAGACAAATATGACAGAGACAGGGACAATTAGGAACCTTGTTCAAGCTACATTAACTTTTCCAGCTATTACAACACAGCAGCTCAAGTTTGCTTGTAAAAGCTGCAGAGGGATTGTTATGCATTAGCCGTGCGATTATTAATGAAAGAAAAGGAGAATTGTGTTTATTGTAGTTTGAAAATTGCAAATAAATTTCAATTATCTGCTATGTCATTTTGTTAAACATGCATTCTGGAAATGCCTTTGTACTCTAAATCATGAGCTACTTATAGCAAACTAATACTAGAAAGCCTTTGGGAGATAGGAAGTCAGTATTTTTGTTGAACCGTCCTTCTTCCTTGTTGAAATGGGAGATGGACTGAGTACCTGAAGATATTTCAGATAGTTAGCCAACCACATGGATGCTGTGGTGCTCCATTTGCCTCCACGTACCCGGAGGCAGCCGAGTCAGGCTTCTTGCAAGCTTGGGCACATGGCAGACTGAACATGCGATCCGTTCCACTACAGCAAGGAAGCTGACATTCCTCAGCAACCACATGCATGAAGTGCATGCAGATAAATACATAAACAACTTTGGGGAAAAAAGTCCCCAACAAAGTCCTTCATCTCATTCCCATTATTGCCACAGCCATCAACAGAATGAGCTGAATGAAACACAAGGGAAAGATTTGGGACCTGGTATGGATTATGTATTTTAAAGGTTACATGCTGTGCTTTACTTTCCCACTGATAAACAGCAGCAAATGTACGCAGATTGTAAAGTTTATGTTTTAACTATATATTCGAGGATGTGTAGTTTGCCGTTGCTATTCAGTACCACACAAACACTTATTGGTTCTCAAAGTTAAAGGGGGACAGCCAGAAAACAATTGAACTGGACAAATATTGCAAGGACATTGGCATGACTATTCCCTCGATTTTTATTTATTTTTTATCTCATTTTTTTGTCTTTTAAAACGAAAACACCTAAACCTGTGGCCCTTTTATGTTCGTTTTCCATGAATATTTGAACTAGAGTTTCTTAGCAGCATGAAGGCTCACAGAAAGCTAATTTGAAAGTCATACGTGCAAGTGTTTGTGGAAAATGAATTCTAAATTTGCATGTGCAAATATTTGCACTGGGTATGCTGCCCTGCTCACCCAGTCAGTGAACAGAAGCACTTCCACGTGCCTCACTGGGCCAATCACATCTGAGGGACCCAGCTTGAGTTTCAAATCTTGTGTCAGATTTGCCCAGTGAACTTGTTTATGATCAAGCTGTAAAATAGGAAAAAAAAAAAAGTGTTAAAAGTGTATGAAATGTACTTGAACAACAAATGTTGATTTGAGATGTGTGGCTGGGCATTTCAGAGGCAGGAACAGAGGCACACTGGCACAAAACAGAGTTTGTCAGAAAGTCTCTGGTAAGACTGTTTTTAACTCCTCTCTTGTTCCAGAGGGTGAAAAATAAAGGGAAAGGGCAAAAATATTGGTTGGAACAGGAATCATTCTCTGTCCATCTGCCCACTTTATGGTCAGTCTATTAAACTACCACCCTTAAAATTTAAAATATGAGCAAGACTCCAAAGGCTCTCTTGAATGTGTAGGAAAGAACTCAACCATGTATCTGTAGGTGAGGTCTCTCATGCTTGTCTGTTTTTTTGTTTTTGTTTTTGTTTGATCTTTCGTATTTTTCAGTTTTGGTAGTAGCACACTACACAGCCTCATGTATGTCGTTTTCCACTCCCTACATCGTTGTACCCTAGAAAGAAACAGAAAAGCCAGCTTAGCACGGCAGAAATCTGCGTCCCCACCCCAGAATCCGTTGTCACAAAATGAAGGAGGGAGGGGGCCGGGGCGGAGGGGGGGAGAAGGGGAAAGCAGCTCAGTGCACAGCAACAATTCCCCCTCTCAGCTGAGCTGCAATGATGTCAGCTTTCTGATTACAAACTGCTTATTTATGCTTCAACAGCTGCCAAGAGCAGCAAATAAGTGGCTAAAAGAGTGTCTAGACCAGGCATTCAGGCCTCTATTGTTTGCTGGTTGTTACCTGGTTGACAGCGATGGGTACAGCTGCCTGGTGTGAAAGAGAGCAAGGGATGGGGAGGCAGTGATTGACAGAAGGGCCCTCGGGGTCAGGCACAGCCGGCCCCGATGGCCCCATGGCTTTATGTTCCCTGCTCTAAAGGGAAAGCGGTGGCTCTGCCTAGAGGTTGGAGGTGAAAGGAAATGTTTGAGGGTAATGGGAAAAATCCTTTAGCCAAATTTGTGATCATGAACAGCTACTCCGGGGAATTTAAGGCAAAGTGTTAGGCAGCTTTCTCTATATGCAGAAATGGTTATTGGTGGCGACTGTAATAATAATAATGTGCTACATGCCTGCATGCAAAAATGTGTCTTCGCACAGTCCCTCACACTGGAGTTTAAAACTGTGTGCAGTTTTATTCTTATGTAGGTTAAAAGCTGATATCACTGCTGAAAACTGGTAATGAAATCCATTCTGCTACAGGGCTAGATTGAAAGATATCTATGAGCTTTTCTGAAAAATATTCAGATATTTGGAAGGAAAAAAAAAAAAGGATATTCAGAAAATGATCTACCAAAAGCTCCCATCTACTCACTCAGTGAACTTTACTCTGTTCATTTAGATGGTTGATGGATAGTGTCATTTAAAACAACTCAGTGGGAACAGCTAGTCAGTGAACGGGCTGACCAAAATCCATAAAATGCCTTTTTTGACCAATATAAAGTTGTCCTCAGCCTGGTTCTGATCTCATACATGCTAGTGTGGTCCAGGCATAATCCTACTGAAGTCAAAGCAGTGACATCGATTCAAACAAACTGCAATCACTGGCAGGCTAACTGAATTTCTCACCTCCCACCCTACCCTACCCCCATGGTAGGATACTGTTCAGAAAAGAGGCAAAAGCTCTCAGATGTTTTAAAGGGCGGAAGTCACTGAATAGTTGTTAATGTTTTTAGTCTTAAGAACAACAAATCCAGATTCAAAAGACTTGGAACAACACACACAAACTATGAAGACAGGGTGTACCTGGGGAAAAATGAAAGCTTTATGTACTCTAGCAGGTCCACCCCTACCTTCACCCAAACATATGCAGATTAAGTTGCTGGGGTAGCCATGAGTGGAATTAATCTTACATTCCTGTTTGGCATTTTCTGACACAAGGCGAAGTCCTATGCCAAGAAAAAAGTTGATTTTCAGAGCCTGTTACATATGACAGAATTATTAAATGTTTTATGACCATATGGTATTTTTTTTTACAGTAGTATTTGAAATAGATTATAATTAAAAAATGAGTAACCTTCCTCCAGCAAAAGATAAGAAAATGCTAAAAAAATAGCAGAGACCTCAGCAACAGCTAGAGAGGTAAGAAGTACAGCAGAGCACCTGAGCAGCACAAGCTTAATTTGGATATAGTTGGCTTTCTGCATATCTGATGCAAAAGCTGTAACTAAAATGAAATCATGTTAAATTAGCTGTAAAAAAGAAGTTGATTTAATTAAGCACAGAAAGACTTATTAGATATAATAAAATGTTAAAAAGTCAAATGATGTGCAGTTACATTTCAGCTAACAGTGCTCAGCAAATCCACTAAATTTATTCCTTTCAATAATGATCTGTTTTGAGCATTTAATTAGATAAATAATATTTAATCACTTCAGCAAATTTGAACTAGAAAAATTCCTTGTCATCAGTGGTGACTCATTCTGGCTAATGTCTACCTTTAAAGAAATGGTAAAACTACATGATCTTCTTGAGCTGCAAAGAGTGTGAGACTAGTACAAATCTGTCTCTAGGCCTCATTAAAAAAACAAGGTTTGCTAAACAAACTATTATTTACAGTCAGAAGTGTGCATATTTTACTAAGAAAGAGCATTCACTTGTTTGCCTCTTTTCAGCATCAGGCAGTATAAGTAGATGATAAGAAAAGATATTCAATAGATGTCCTATAATTCATCATAATACTGTTTCATTTAATAACTACTTTGCTGAAGTGATTGGCATGATTACAGGAAAATTACTTCAAATTATTCATCTCTTATCTAGCATCTAAGATGTCCTAAACTTGCATGAGAGTTAGCATAATGGGACCTATTAATTACTAATGCTGCGAGTCCTTCACTACTTAAATATCCTTTCTACCAGGTGTGCTGTGTAGTGCAAATAAAGAAAATGCGTACTGAAATGATCTCTTTCTAAGACAGTGTCACCCAAAGTTTAATAATTGAAATACCAAGTGTAAAAGTGCCTGACCCACCCATTGGTTCAAAAGATCTGGATGTTCCTGTCTTTTATTTTTCTCTATCTTTCTCTCCTACTCATATGTGCATACATTTGCAGGTGTGTCTACATGTGTAAAAACAAGTATGTGAACAATATACAGCATAGAACATATTTATTTTCTACTCAGAGGTATTTTAATGTGCAAGGTTCCTATAAAAGACAAGCTAAGTACATAGCTTCTGCCCTAATGAACACCTTTTCTTCTCAAAACCCTATCCTTCAAATGCTCTCTGTTCCGCAAAATTTACTCCTAGGAGTAAACACTTCGAAGCAAAGAAATATTATTATCTATTAAGAGCAGGGAAGTTAGAGCAAAGATAGCCGGAAGCTGTATTTGTCCTCCTGCAGTCTGGAGTTAACAGCCAATGTAAATTATTGGAGCATTACATTTACGCCCTTGGATTTCTAAGAAAGCCATTGCAGCAGAAATCAGGGGTAGTCCCTTCCTATCCTTTCTAGCCCACTTGTGACATGCCCATAACTCAATGACTAGCTGTGCCACATTTTAAAGCTACCTAAGAAGGAGAACCTTCCCTGATGGACTGATGTTTCAGTATCCTCAAGAACACACTGAAACTGTGTAAAGGAGACCCATACGGTTACAAGCTGTCATTAGTGCTGCTCTAACATCACGTTGCAGATATAAAGCCATGAAAATTCATGCTTTATTTTCTTTACAGAATCCAACCTCCGGTCTATGATCAACCATCTTTTCTCTCTCTTTCTTCTTTGTTGGTTTTATTATAATGACCAATACCTTAAATTTAATTAACTATATTCATAATGTTAAGATAAAGATGCAGAAAATACAGGAAGGAAATAAACAAAATCAAATCCAAAGATAAAAAGACATCTCATAAAAACTGATGGTTACTTACATGTGGCAAGTGACCAAGCCTAAAGGCTCTGGGCTTTCTGACAAAATCTAGCTTGAAATACAGCCTCCAATAGAAAGGCAAGTTGCCCAAGTAAATTTCAGGTAGGAAACAAACACTGGACTTCTATTACCCTATTTACCAGCAAATGTAGAAAAAAAAGCATTACCACACACAGAAAATCTAAAAGACACTAAAAGACACTTTCTTGAACCTCACCTGATATGATGCTGAAGTTTTTTTTTAACATATTCATATTACAATATTTGCATTGTTTATAAACATGCAAATAATCCAATGTAATAGGAAACTTATCACAAAGAAACACTTCTGAGAGAACATTATCTTAAAAAAGGCTGTTATTTATAAGGATAGGGCCTGACAGTCAAGCCCAAGCTTTTGTTCTGAATGACTGCACCACAACCAGCTTGTGAAATGCAGGAACTGTAACATCTGAACACAGGGCAGAGAAGCTTAATCCTAAATCTACTTGCTTTTTGAAATAAAAACTTTCAAAGTTCTCTGCTGTTTACTTTTTTACTTCAAGGCAACAAACCCTTCTGAGGTTCACAATAACTTTTATTTTATTGTATAGTCACTACTGAAATTATATGAAGTTTTCTGGGACTGGTAAATTTTCATGGAGCCACTCTAGTTTTCCTGTCATAACATAAACAAGATACTATCAGACCAGGGATGCTACAGAGCAGAGGACTTCATCAAATCTCTTTATGCTTCATGCATCCATACATATTTATGGTATGAACTGAACTGATAGGTATTTATTGTTTATAATTCTGAAATTACCAGTAAGGACTTTGGTAGTAGAGAATAATATGTTCCCCCAAGCCAGAAATTTGAATTCTGTAGTAAACAAGGTGTTTGTAAAAATTTCCCTTGCATGACCAATTGCAGTTTTGTCTTTTTTTTATACATAACCTTCTTGAAAGCTATTAGCCGGCCAATAGATCACTGTGTGTTTCTTTTATTATTATTATTTATTATTTGTATTTTTTCAGTATTGGTTGTCAGCCATACTGTAAAAGAAAGATCCAAATAGTCACTGAGCATCATGAGCACCATGATAATCACAAGATCACTGAGCTGCCATGGAAAGAACCTCCCCTGGTGCATTCTGTGTATTCAAATGTGCCTTCAAACCCTGTCTGGGCTCTGCAAGAAACAACCTTCTAGGTTACCTGCTGAAGATGCAGTGTATCGAGGTTCACAATAACTTCTGACCCGTCTGGATGCCTACCTGGGCAGCCTGCTCTAACGAACCCGCTTTGGCAGGGGGGTTGGACCCGATGATCTTTCAAGGTCCCTTCCAACCCCTTCAGTTCTGTGATTCTGTGATCCTCCACCTCAGCTTTCTGGAACCAGAAATCTATCATATTTGTTCACTATTAAACAAAGTGGAGAAGTTATAGGTTCTAAATAATCTTCTCAATGTTTGCCTAGCATAGTAAGACACAATAATTCCCAATCAGATAGCTTGAACAGCATCATATCTTCATTGGCATGCTAGGCACTTAACGTTTTGCCAAAGCAATAGTGATTCAGGTTTGGTATACATATATGTTTTTTTCTCTTCAGTGTATATCCACCAGTGAGTACACCCTGCTTGTGACAAAAACACAGAAGTGATTTGCTTCACATAACTCCTTTATTACTTTACCTTGCAATGCTGACAAGTACCAGAGCACAAGAGAGGCAGAAGGATAAAAGAGGAATTTGAAAAAAAAGTAAAAATTAAAAAATTAAAGCAGGCATCAGTTCACATTGTTTACTAATAATAAGGGATGTGCCTGAGAATACAAACTGATTCAGAGGAAATTACTCAGATCTCTAATTTTGGGATCTATCCATTTCTTTCCTTCTGGCAGCCTGTAATTCCCATATACTGAAGGCCTTCAATTTAATCTAATGTTCAGTGATATATACAAGCTCTGCAGTGAAAGTGCTTGTCTATTTGACCTGTTTACCACAACCTAGAATGAAGTGTTCACAAGAAACACTGGAGTGGAATGATCCTGGGAAATGCTTCCAGTTAAGTCTCCCTCAATGGAAAGATGCTCTGTCAAGTCTTCATTGGGTTAGAGAGTCTTGTGTAATGGATCAGTTGGAGAACCTGGACAACAGCAAGAAGCAACAGCCATGGGGAATAATTAAAGCCATTGACTGGGTGAAACAAATAATTATGCTAAGTCCAAGTCCTTATATAAACATAATTAAGGGGCTATATTTGTTGAACATCTGATGATGACGGAGCACCAGCTTCTGCTGATGTTTGGGGTATACCCTACCAGCAAAAGAATCTGCTGTTGGGAAGATTTAGTGATACATATGATGCTTTCTGCTTGCCATCTTGGCTAAACTAGAGCCCCGTGAGGCTTCAAGGATAAAAACACAAGCTTCTTTGCTGCTTGAGCTAAACTGCCTGGATTTCTAGCTGAAATATCTGGGAGATGAGTCCTTTGTAAGACAGTTTGGGGGAGGATACTCAACACACACAAAGACTAATTGGCAGCAAGTAGAATTGGTAACTCCTACACTGTTGAGAAACTCAGGCTTGCAGCCAGTTTTGCTACTGCAGGAACTTAAGGACTTTGTGATGCCCTTGAAATCTCTTTCTGTCTCTCTGTGTCAGGTTGTAATTGTGACTTTTGGTCTTACTTACAGTTGAAAGCTCAGTGCTGGATTCTAGGAAGCATTTTACAACTTGTGATAAATGAAGGGGATGTTTTGCTAGAAACATTGATTGCATAGAGTCCTGTGCATACTGGAATTCAACTTGATGATTTTCTGAGTCCCTTGGCCTGGAAAAGGGCATCATCAAGAAGCATGGTGGAATCCCTGCATGAGCAGATGCCTCTCTAAGAAAAAGCAGCAATATCTTCTGGTGCGGGTGCTGCAGGTGCATCTGCCCTGGCTAACAGTCACGTTGCAGGTCTAGAGTACAGAGAACCCAATGGCAAAATCTCTGTTGTGAGGCTCAGGGACATGTCCCCATGCAAGGATCTACATTTGTGCCTCAACAGCTTCCTACTGTAAATCAGAATAAGACTTGTTTAATGTGCAGAACTCCTCTTTCCTGCTCTATTGTTTCTATACAAGATATGTAAACATCTACTTGGGATGCACCCTGGAGTGTCCTCTTCCACGGGAAAGAGATGGCTAAAAAGCACCTCACATAGCCAGAAAAGATGAAAAACCCTGAACTAATTTTGGAGCAGGTTTGGAAACTGCAACTTTTTACAACCTCCTCACTAGTGACCTAAAGACATATCATTGTTTCTTTCTGCCTCTGCAACTCATAATTCAAAGCATTAGAAGCCTCGCACAGCTATTATTTTGAGAAATGTTGCTCACAGGTGATTACAGGTGGCATGCTGAGTATGTTGCACTTCTGTCAGGGCCCTGTGGACCCAGGAGTGGTGCCCTGTAAATAGTGCTTCATCATGCAAACGGGGATGTCACCTCTGTGCAGGCAGATGGTGGTATGAGTGGGCTCTAGGCATCACTATCAAGATGAAGTGAGACAGCACTTGTGACAACTTAATGCTGACTGAGTAACATCAACACAAGTCTTCTTTTCTGTTGTAGCTGTCTTAGGATGTCAGAAGATATGGATCTGAGATTGAAAAGACACTTTTGACAGCATAATGGCTGAAACAGTTTTGAAACATTTAAAGCAACAATAAAACGCAAAAGGAGAAAAAAGGATGAGGATAATGGGGTGTGACTTCTCAAAGGACATGAGGTTTCATTTCTCTTTGAATAATTTTGTGTCTTCAAAACTACTTCTTTTTGAAACTGCAAGTCAGAATTTTCCTGAAAAAGTCTGTCATGCACTTAGGGATCTTCTGAGGGCAGCACTCCAGCTGCACTTTTCACTGGAACACTCACCAGTTCTAGCTACACTGGTTCCACTTGCACAGGCATAAGCATTTTGAAAGATTTTTTGGGGATACTGATAGTTCAGTTGTACTGTTCAGCTTCCTAAAATCATGACCCATTTCAAAACACATATTAAAATGAAATAATAGACATAGAACTGCACGCAGTCATCCACAGGAAATAAAAGAGGTGTGCAGGCCTTTAAACACAGCATGCAGCAGTCTGCCTCCTTGAAAACCTGAGAGGTCTTAACATGATTTTGGGCTATTGAAAATAGAGAAACAAAACCAAACTCTGAAACAAACCCCTCTGTTTCTGATCCTGAACTCCACATAGAGGATCCCTCAATCCTCTGTAGGAGTAGTCCTTCAAAAAGAAGAGATAAATATAAAAATTGTGATTAACATTGTAGAAAATTTTGATTTTATCAAAATTAAAATGACTGTGATTTGCATTATTTCAGACTCCATGTTTAACCTGTGACTTTGTAACTGAAGACCTGTAATTTTCTTGGCATTTTTCTGCTTTTTATTTTTTGTTTTCATTTTGTAAAATCTGTACATTCATCTCTCTTCTACCACCCCTCAAGAAAGTATTTCTTCTTATGATGATTAAGCAGGTCTTTAAAAATAAAGGGAAAACAAAATCAGAAAAAAATAAATAAAAGACTCTAAAATTTACATTTAAAATTCATTCCAGATTTGTTGTATTCATTACTTTGATGTGGAGTTCAGAGGCTGTCTTAATACTGTATTTCTCCACTGCAGTGTGATTGGACTTTCAGAACACTGCTCCACACAAATTAAAGGGTGCTTTAAAAAAAAAAAAAAAAAAAGTGGTTTCAAATTTATGCTGTTCTGTGGGGAGTAGAGTAATTAAAACAAATTTAAAAATCATTAAGAGAAATAGATAATGCTAGTTATTATTTTCTTTCCCCAAACATGTAAGCTTTCTTTTCTCTTTAGCACATTAATGCATTTTTCCCCCGTTGGAAATAAAAGCTATAGGCCCAGTTCTGTCATGGCGGTGAGCAGGCAGTTGGATACGGTAATGCATGCCTGAAGCCTTCACCAAGGATGATAAGCCTGCATGAATTTTACGAGTCTCAGTATCAAGGTTGCCCTCGCCCAAGGGATTTAAGAATAAGGGGGGAAAAAAGAGAAGGCAGATGTATGAATAACTGGCATTGTAAATCTTCACCGTGGCAACCTACAGCTAGAAAAAGTCTGTGATGGGTTCATGACTTGAGAAGAAAGCGACACAGCAGAATGTGAATGGATTTTCTTCAGCTACTTAATACACTGCTTAGAGCAGCTTAAGGGTGTGCGTGTGAGAGAGGATGCGTGTGAGAGAGTGTGTGCGTGTGTGTAAGGAGGGGGTTATCTGTGGAAATTTGTTAGAAAGAATTACTAGTGTTATACAGCTTGCTTGTTTTTTCTTTTTTTTTTCTTTTTTTTTCTTTCTTTTTTTTTTCTTTTTTCTTTTTGGGGGAGGCTGTAGGGGAGGAGGAATACCATTTAGTCTCAGAATATAAATGACTGGATTTTGCTTGGGAAAAAAAAAGATGGTGGGGGAGGTGCACAGAATTATGCAGGCAAGTAACAATGAGCAAATTGGACCCTTAACAATACAGCACAAGGTCATAGCGAAAGTCACTGGAGTGGGGTGGTGGGGGTGGCTGGTGGTAGAAAACAGATCATGATAAATAGCTTCCCATTTTGCAAAATCTGGTAGTTAATGAAAATAAGATGCATTTGAGTTGTCTGTGAACACCTGATTTTTTTCCCCTTTCTCTCTCTCTCTCTCTTTCTCTCTCTCTCTCTCTCAGGTCCTGCTGATGTATGAAAGCAAAGCACTGACTCTAATTGTGCAATTATAAAACGGAAATGATGCAGGTTTGGCAACATAGAGAAAGAAGGCAGCTCAATAACATTGTTTAATAACAAGCAAATAAAGCTCAAAGGGGAAAGAGGTGACTATTTCTGCTTTAGACTCATTAGGGAGCCTGAAACATATTGTAAAAGAGTGATATTTAATTATGGGCTGGACTGATAACATGGAGCAGGGCCTCGCTGGGAGAAAGAGACCCTATGCTCCTAGGATCTCTCAGCTCCAAACATCAATTACTGTGATTATCTACCCGGTGCTTGGAAAACGCACCCGTCCCCGTGTTCCGGCAGCGACCCGTAAACAGGCATCACATAGGCAAATTTATGGGCACAGTCAGCTGGGGCCAGGTGGGAAAGCAAGCTTCCCATTGGTGACTTCCATGCAAAAGGAGGAAAGGAGCAAAAGAAAGAAAAATCTGTCTTCTGCACTACTGAAAGAACAATTTATTACTGAGCATTTGCAGGAGACAGCATTTGTTGCCCTGCTGCCTTTTTTGCTTCTGTTGGCTGTCTGAATGAGAAATGGGAGTATATTAACCAACTCATGGGTTACAGAAGACGGCTTGGCATGGGCCCATCAAACTTCGCTGTGCTAAGGCAAGTCAAAGGTCAAGAGAGCGTTAGCAGCCAAGATTTAGAACCGAGTGCATCTCTTTAACCTTAACTGCTGGGAATGGATGGAGTCACTTTATTTCTTTAGTCAGGAACTTGGTTGCAGTGAAAGATGTCACGAGGAGGAGGGTACCATCCAGCCTGGAGCAGATGGGAAAGTGTATAGCATAATGAGATGTAATATTCTTTAAGGGTCATGTCGATAAACTTAAGAAATGTCTATGCTGTGTTGCAGTTCCACTTTTACCATCAGCCCTAGAGGCTAGATATTTGCCCTAGATGTCTGTGCATCATTGCTAATACACCACAGACCAAAGAAATAGAGACTAACGATGCAAAGTAGGTGCCAAATCCATCCAAAGCCATTTAATCTTTCCATCTATTTGCACCAACATTATTTTCACTGAAGAAAATCCTTAGTAAATGGAGTATACTAATGACGTGTGCACTGAACTTTGTTTTTAATGGCAGAGAGATTTCTCTGCCTGGAAAGACAATGTGCAATGCATAGGCTGCAGTGATCTGGTTCACGGGGTTCTTGCCTGTCTGGCTCTGCCACAGGGTTATTGCACGACCTTGGACAAATCATGTCAACTCTGAGTATGTCTTTGTCCTTTCCCAGTCCCTGTGCACCTGTGAGGTTCCTGAAATAATCAAGATCTCTCTGTGAAATTTGCAACGTGCCCTTATTTACTTGTACTCTCTGTGGGCCATGGAAATTGGATAACCGCCTTGAGAGAACACCATTTCTGTTTATTCTCCTAAATGCAGGATGAGTACTTAGACAACTTTAGGTGCTCAGCCTCTATGTCCTTCTGTTGTGGCTATGTCCAGACTCAAAGTGGACAGTTCAATAGTGAGGAAAAAGAGGCAAAGATATTCAAATGTAAGTGCAGAATTCCTGGGATTGGGAGAGGATCACTGTTTTTAGGAAAAGACTGATGTTTTTCTCCCTACCTTTTGGGTCTGTGCAGCCCTTAGCACAATAGGGCTTGATCCATAACAGAATGAGTAAGAATGAAAGATTCAGTGAAGCACTTGTATGCTTCAGAAAACTAAGATCTCCATCAGCCCATTGTGGGAGAACATCTACAGGGAGTCTCAAAGTACTGGTGGTAACTCTCTTAGCAGCTGCACAGCTGTATATTGCCTTGCCCTGAAACTATATATACAGGACAGATCAGGACAGAAAAGCTGTCATCCACACAACTGAAAGAGCACAACAAGGTACATTAAGATTGATCCATTCCCAAATCAGACATGACCTAGCAGGTTTATAATATTGGTCCTTAGCAACAACATACTCCATGTCGAGGAAAACTGCAGGAATAAAACTAGTTTATCAGTAATTAATAATGGGCAACATACCCTTGGCTCCCAAAGTAAGTGAGAATATTGAAGGGATCATATTCCCCCCTTATATAAACAGCAGCACATTGATCCTGTATTTCAAATCAAAAGTATATGGGCTGGGGAGTGAATAAATAGGAGTGAAAGGTGTAAAAGAAACTGGTTGGTAAATAATAAGAAAAAGGGACTTCATGCTACTCTCCCAGCTCTGAATTATAAATACATCTTCTTTATCCCTCCCCCACACACATGTATTTGTACAGGCACAATTTCAAAGAGCTTGCAAATGGTTTGGTCAGACACTGGACCACTAAAGATAAAGAGAACAATTAAGAATATTGCATAAAAATGAAGCAATTTCTTTGCATCTGCATTCACTATGGAGATGCCTTTCTCTAAACCAATTATTTTCAGATAATAAACACAAGGCGATATCAGAGATCAAGTTGCCAAAAGAAAAGAATCTTGAAGAAACTGACAAAGAAAAAGAAAATCACTAGGACAATCCATTGTGAAAGTTCTAAATAAACATTAAAATGGTCAATTAGGAGAAACACAGACTTCCATAAAAATGACCATATCTCACAAGATCTTCAAAAAGCCACACTTTCTTAAGCAATCTTAAGAATCACAGATCAATTGACCTTACTCCAGTGTAAGATAAAACATCTGAACCAATCACTACAAATAAAATATTTTAACAGGCCATGTCATCAGAAAGCCAGACTGCCTGGTCTCTTAAAAGGAAAACTGTACCCTTCTGATTTGCTGAAACTCTTCGGCCAGCAAAGAGGAGAGCAGAACTTTTTGAATAAACTACCAGGATTTTCAGAAAGACATGCCATAACCAGGGGCCTGATGGAAGTTTAAGTTTCCCACCTCTCATGCCTTTTCAGACGGCTGAAAGCACAGATCAGAAGGGCAGCTGAGTATTACTAAATCAGCTGAATCTTTATATGAATGAGTGAGACACCAAAGAAAACACAGACTTCCACTCAGACCTGCCTTTTGGATCCATGGGAGAGACTCCCAACAACAGCATCATTTAATATTTTAAATATCATATTGTTAAAGATTTTACTTCAAACAAAAACACCCAAAGCAAGAGGGCCTCACCATTTTTTTTTCTCCTTCTTTAAAACCTTGAGTTGTCTTTTTTGAACATCTCCACTGTAAATTTTTATTTATCAGTCAAATAATACTTGGATTACAGAGGAGATACGAAGGATGGCCTCAGGGTGTTCCTACAGTGCGAGTGGTAAGGGGACCAAATACTCTGAAGTCCACCAGTGGTCTCTCAAAATCTCTGTGCACCCAGCCTGTGCTCATATTTATGTCTAACCTACTTTCCAGTCACTTTTTGTGCCGTCACAGAGCTTTTGGATATGCACCACTGCGGGCAGGGGAAATGTAGGAAAAAATCGTGCTCCAGTTCTGTAGCTGTTCACCTGGTTCTTTTGCAAATTTGGCCCTGTAGTCCCTGTGATTCGCAAGTTGATAGACACTCAGGAGACTCCTAACTGCTAACGCTCCTGTCAGCCATGTCCCAAAGAACAAAGGGAAGCTGAAGTATTTTTTAATTCTACCCTCTCAGCTCATCAACGCTGAGTTTACATAAAAATGTAAGAACATTACACTACACACGCTGCTAATAATCAGAAACTGAAGCTTTGAAGTTTCCCTATTTCTCAGCTACTGCCATGACAGATGCTTGCCAGAGAAAACTCAGGGGGCATTTGTTTGCAAGCATTTTGGCTAAGAATAGTGCCCATTGTGCCACTTAATATTTCAGCTATCTCTAGTGTAATCAGGGAACAGCAGTTACTTATTTATCTCACGTCTTGCTCCTTGCTAGCTACCTACTATCGCCAGCATGACCTCTGAAGCACACACATTAATTTTACCTCAGTATTTCTATAGCATCAATTAATAAAAACTGACTATGTTTTCAGCAAACGCACATGTACTGATAAATGAGGGTCCTGACTTAATTGCTCTGTAAATTAAGAGCTCACAGTAGTGACAATAGAGAATAGTTTTAATATTTAAAAACTCATTAAATTTGTGTACATTTTGAATAATTAAAGTCACACGGCCAGTTTAAAGAGCTAATTTAAGTTTAATTCTTAAATGTATATCACAGAAAAACTTGATCTGTCGAAAATTATTGGTTAATTTTCAGAACAACTTAATTCTGTTCTATTATTTCCCTAAAATTCTGCATTTATTTTATATATTTTTCTGCCCCTTCTGCCTGCCAGAAATTCCTTGTAACTGCAGTTCTGTGATAGTGGGACCAAGCTGTAATTGTGTCGGCTCTCTGTCCAAAAATACAGTGTAAACCTAGTGTTAATAATGCATCTCTTTTCCACATTGAATTATAACTCCATATTTTAGTCCTTTAGATCTCTATCAGATCCATTTATTAGGTTTAAATAGTGGGTGTTTATGAAGAAAACAACTTTCTTTGTTTATGACTTGCAGCTGTGTGAAGATGCAGTCCAAATGCCCAAGTATGCATTATTTTGACAGAATTTGCCAGGGTCTATGGAAAGCATGGGTCCTTACAATTACATAAACTTAGGGAAAGTCAAAGCTAAACCTTCAAACTGTGGGTAAGCATTATTTCCTTTTCCACTCAGAACTCTCTCTCTCTCTCTCTTTCTCTCTCTCTCTCTCAAAGTGAGGTAATATTTTAAAGGACAATATCTGATTTCCTGACTGTCAGCAGAAGTACTGCTGACAAAAAATTGCTTCACCATCCTCACTTGATTAGTTTTGTGGAGTTCAAGGGGACAACCCAAACCAGAAAACGGTTCCCTTGCTGAAGATCATGCTCTGAATAGGACAGAAACAATTCTTAGTTATAGCAATTCACCTTTGTGCAGTTAACTTTTCTTTCTCCTGTGGCTCATATGTCAATCTTCATATTGTTACTAGTATTTAATCAGTGATTAAGCTGCCATAGAGTAAATACAGACAGATTGTGCTCCAACATTTCTATGTTCTTTCAATATTATGAAGTGTAATATTCAGGTAGGTGCTTAGATATCAAAGTGATAGACACTTAATACCTGAAATAAATAGAATGATTCTTGCTGAATCGTTTCAAAGCGACTTAAGTGTCTACCTGTAGACAAGAAGATGAAGTGCTGTTCACAGACTTTATTAAAGAGGGGAAAATAGCGCAAATGTTATGTGACTACCCATATGCATTTAAAAAATTAATTCCTTTCTGGTTTTGTCTTCCCTGTGCACTGATTTTCTAAGAAGATTCTAGGAGACCGAGTTATGGGACAGAAGAGGAAAAGACATGACCTCAAGAACATCATGTTTGAACTGTTATTGCTGGATTGTCACAGAACCTGTGCTCCAAACTCTTAGTCCTGAGTGGTCCTATAGGAAAACTGAATTTCTGAAGTTGTTCAGGTGGGCAGAAATATGACACATCACTTGTGTCTACTCAAAACCACTCAGATATTGGTGATGGAACACTTGAACTGTTCACATATTTGTCAACAATTATTTGCAGTGATCTTGTCTTTAATGTCAATTAGAAGTGATGTAATCTCTACTTCTCTAAATTCCCTGCTTATTCATTCAGATTTCATACCTTAGCTGTTTTAGCCACAGTGACGGATGGAAAGTTACAGTCTGGTGATTCTCCACTGTAACCCAAACTCTTTTTCAAGATTGTTGCTTCTGAGAACAAAATTCCCTATCCTACAAACATGCCCAGCATTCTTTCTTCAAAGAGGTGTGCTTCAGTGAAATGTATTTTGTTTGAACTGGGGTTCAGTTTCCCAAGGGGTTCTAATCTCTCTAAGGAATAATGCTGCACTTCAGTCTTAGTGCCATCTACAAACTTTGTCAATCAGCAGTTCATGATTTCTCCATGGTAGTAGATAAGATGCTAAATAATAAAAGTTCACAGCTTATCTTTGTGAGACCTTGCTAGAAACATACCGTTTACAGCAATATTTGTGAGATCAGTTAAGTACTTTGAATCTATTCAGGGTGTGTCACATAAATTTTATTTTGCTCTACTTCAGTAAATCTACTCTGTGCAGGCTGAGTGATAAGCCTAACCTATATATGTCTACCATGTTGATACGATTACCTATAACAACCAATCTTGTCATCCTCCTGTACCACGAAGTTCAGAGGTTGCGAGTGTTGTGATTAGCAGATCTGTGATTTGGCAGAGCCATATGTCAGCTTCTTCTCTATGGTACAAAAGGAACAAAGGCTACAAAGGCTACTTGGAGACCTCTGTTGCTACTGTCTGTCTTTAGGTATTGGGAGGTTTTTCCTGACCATGATAATACCTCCTGGCTTTCCTATTTATGCATATCCCTTGGGTAAGCAAAGGGGAAAAAAATGACACTTCAGAATATTGCTAACAAACGGACTTCAGAGTTTTCTGCTAGGGACAGAACTATATTTAATCTAGACAATCTTTTTCTGATGGACCCTACTACATTAAGCAGTCTTTCCAAGACATCATGCTTTCTTGCTTTTACAAATGTAAAACAAAACAAAACACAAGTGGAAATAACTAGCTAGTGTTTGTAATATTCTGTTTCAATAAGAGAAACGTGGAAATTTGTGAACAAAAATTAAATCTGAGTGTAAACCAATAATGCATCAACACCATGAATTCTGAATGTACATGCTGTATTCAGTCCTCATTAGCTTTTCTTCTTTTTTCAAAACCTGACTATATTCCCTAGCTTAACTTAAGAATAGTCCACACTTTATGGACAAGTTTTTAAAATCCATAACATTTGAAGTGTTTTATTATTCCATGTAAAATACTGATTATTTTTCCTTTCAAGTTCTTATAACATTTACAAAATTTGGTAGCCCTTGCCTTAGTGATGGGGAAGAAACAGAAAAGTGACATCCTTTGCAGTCACGCACAATACTTGTGTTTAAGCCATGTATTTGGTGGTGATACTAATGTGATAAATTGTGAGGCCACACAATAGCTGGCAGCTTTCAGCAGTGCACACTCGAGGATAAGAAAGCGAGGAGTGCACTGGAGAGCTAAAGCTTCAGGGGAAGTTAAGCAGGCAGACTGCAATTACCCAGGAAGAGTCACAATGAGGAGAAAGGAATTAACACCCATAGTCTTGTGAAAATTGCTTATGATCTGTAAAGGCACAAATTGGCATACTAGCTTGACTTTTGTTGGTGAGACAGCATAAACTAGTGGAAGATACTTCTTAACATGGGTCTGAGATTTATTTCCAGTATCTGTTTTGTTATTTATTTTTTTTCCAGTCTTCGAGGAAGACTGCAGGACCTGTATAGAGATTCAATGCTAGCATAGAAATCCTGTCACATGTTGTCAGTCCCAGCTCTGGGGCCTTACATCGGGAATGAGAATCTCTACATTGCCTGGTAGCACTTGCACAACACCTGGATTTTCTGAATGATGTCTTAAGCACTTAACTCTTTGTTTGTTGTGCTGTTCTTAGGTAATGAGATGTGTCAAAATCAAATGTAAGGCAATAAGGCTCTGTAGTGTTACCTGATCGAATGTGTTTAATACAATTAGGACCAAAATAATGTGTTCATAATAGCAGCTTGAAAACATGTTTAACACAAGTAGTAAATAATATGAAATATATCAATATACACAATCCACTGTACAGAAAAGAAAAAAAATGAGGTTAAAATCATACAGGATTTGTGAGATTCAGATGGAAAAAGTCCATTTTCTGTGGTGTTTTGAGAGTATTCTGTGGGAAAACTGCTATTTTATATTAAGTATTAGTACTCAAATTTTACAGCCATGGGCACCTAGACAGGTGGATAGACAGGTATATTATTGTATTATACTCAGTAGGATACCTCCATAAGGGACATTAAAAGAAAACAGAAGCCAGAAATTTGCTAATATATATCATATATGTTAGAAAACAGAACCTTTGTATCGGCCACCTGTGTTTCATTTAGAGTAGTTTTTTTAATTTTTTTTCCTATGTTTTACTTTTTATTTTAACATTGTTTTTGTCCTACATTGCCCCCCACCCCCCCCAGTATCTTCCCAGTTCTCAGACATTCAGACCAATCTTTTATATGCCCATCAAAATTTTCATTGCTTATCATAGCTCATTTACATATTCACTGATGATGTTATAACATTGTCAGGAAAAAAAAATAAAAAAGTCACTGACAAAAGTTAAATAACATGTATTTAAAAAAAACATACAGTATTTTAAGATTATACGTGTATTTTAAGATTATGCATCTGTATAAAATATTATGTAGACACAAGTATTTATAAATATTATACATATAATTTTGTATAAATATATAAATGTATATAAACATCCATCTGTATTTGACATTTGCTGTTCCACCTTCATCCTGGCCATTATCATTCTAGTAATGGATCCTGTTGTGCATTAAAATTCCCATTGTGGTCCATTACCAGTTCCTTCATTGACAGCTCTATTGCTTCACGAGCTATTGTGATATGTATGACATTGATTAGAGACACTGGATACACATTAGCAACATCACAACTTGCATAATAAAAAAAGGTGTTGCTCCACGGTGTATAATGAAAATGGGCACAAGGCTGCGTAACCCACCACAAACCTCCATGTTGGGGTCCCGGGAGCATCCCTGCTCTCTTGGGAGGTTTAGCCAACAGGGTCAGGGCCAGCTGCAAGCTGACATGGCCAAGGGTGGAAGGGGTGCTGGCTGTGAGGCCCTGCCCTGACACTTCCTTCGGGAGGCTCTGGCCACGAGGACTGCATTTGTGGAACATTGACAGGACACCAGCCATAGCTGTAGCAAACTTCTATTTTTTTTTTCCCTCTCTTCCTTGCAGTTAACATGCCTCAGTAAAAAAAAATAAAAGATAAAAAAAAAAATGGTGCTACCAAACAAGTAGCACTTTGTGGCAGCCTTCTCTGCCTGAGTTTCCTCCGTGTCAGCAACAACATAGTGTTCTTTGGGGTTTGATAAAAGACCCTTAAAATGAACAGGAAGCTTTCCGTTGACATTAATGAACTCTGATTCAGACCTTAGAACACAGAATGCAGTAACATGACAGATGTATTGCTAGAAATTTATGGAAATCTTTGAAGTGCTGTGCTCCAAATACACAAATTTTGTCTTGGGAGAGTTCAGGTAGGAGCAGCAAGGTAACAGGACCTCCCAGCCAAAAGAATTACTATGTCAGTGGTCTAACTCAGCAGTGCAAGTTGTCAAGAGGCCACTAACATAACCAAAAATATGAACTCTCAAAGCATCTTCCTAACCCCATAGTAAAAGAAACGGTGCTTCTGAAAGAGCTCAAAGGCCAGCACAAGAAAAATTAATTAATTAACAAAATGTTCAAATTAACAAAATGGGAAAAAAAAATAGAACTGAGGCAAGGATACACACAATGAAAAAGTGATAAAGATACTAGTGTTCTGCACTTGTAGTTACTTCCTGATAGAAGTAGAACAGAGAACATAGAGAAATGTTACTGTTCATATCAACTCCCATCCCCTTTGCTTTAACACTCTCACAACCCATATTATCTTCAGCAACTTCAGTTGCCAACTGGCTGTCCCAAATGGGTAGTATTTTCATCTTCCTTGTCTTTACCTTCATCAGGGATGTTGCTGAATGCTCAAAACTCACGTTTAGTGCAGATCCCAAGCCTCTTTCTACCTTTTCTTCCTTCTTGGTTCTGGTTCATTCTCTTCTATTTAGTTAACCCACCCAGGTGAACAGACTGAATTTACCCAAGCTGGGGTCATTTAAAGCCTTATAGTTCTCACTCCTACCTAATTAAATTCTTTTGTTGTCTACAAATTTCAGATACATTGCTTACCTTCAGATATTTCCAGTCCTCCACCATTTCTCTTTCCAATTTGCCTGGACTCTGACAAAAGAGGTCCTTGCTCATGTTCTCACTGCAATTCAGTGTGCAAAGTGTGCTGTACAACATACTTTTCCCTACATTCTTCCAAAAATTTTGTGGGAAGGAGAATGAGCAGTAAAGGAGGACCTATTTTTTTCTCTTTCAGAAATTGCTCAGGCTGCTGCTGCTAACCTGTGCACTACCCTCATTTGGGGCACTTTTCTTGCCATTTATTAAAATAGTTTTAAAAGTTATACAGGAAACTGTGTGGAATAAATTCTTCCCTCTCTCTTTACTTTTTATTTGACTCTTCATGCAGTGGATCACTGTCTTGTTGCAATCTGTTTTCTTTTTTCCCCTGTTAACTCCCCAAAGTTCTCTGCTAAGAATAAAAAAGACCTGATAGAAGATGAATGTCCAATTTTTACCCTGGCTGAAAGATACATTGACTGTGTTTTGTGTAGGTAATAAATGCCGTAAGACTGTAAGTTTCATTCTTTTTCCAGATTTTTTTTTTCTTTCCCATGGAGCTTTGCAGTTAGATCTTAAATCTCACCCATTGTGTTCATGAAGTAGGGAAAGCTCAGTCTGTATTCCCTTTCAGCCCCCACTAAAATGCACGCAAATGGTGTTGTTTCCAACAAACACACTTTTCCACAATGCCACAAATTGAAAATGCCAAGCTTGTTCCACAAAAGCAGCCACACAGAGCAGCTGGTAACCCCACGATTAGCAAGCCATTTAGGCTAGTGGCAGCAATCCCTCAACTCTCAGCCCTGGACATCAGCCTCTGTGGCCTGATTCTCTGCTTCGTGCTCATTGTCTCTCTATCCCAATCAAGGTCACAAGTAACTTGTTTTTACAAATACCATCCTGCTCTGAATTTCCACCTGAAATCACCTGAGAGGCTGGTAAAATAGTAAGAGAATATTAAACATGTAACCATGCTTAAAGTAAATTTGCATCATTATACAAACTGTGTGTATCACACCACACTTTTACTCTATTGTATCATACAACTGCTGTGCTGAGGGTTTCCAAATACTGCTTGTTTTTCACAAAGCAGATTTTATCTGTTAAGAAAGTTTTTTTTTTTTAATATTAATTTTTATGAAATACTGAGAAAGAGTTGAGGGAATTATTATTTTCTTAATCTAACAAACTACATGTGTATTTTCCTTGTTTTGGCATTCTCTCTGGGGACTGGAGGACTTGAAAAGAAACACAAATAAGTGAATGAACAAAAGAAATAAAGTTTTTATGTTATTTTGTTTTGTTGTTGTAAAACCCAATCTGTTGGATTTTTCTGTCCTTAGGATCATTCAAATTCATATAAATGTGAATCCCAGTAAAATATTGGAAGGAATGCACAATTGAAATAAAATTTAGAGCAGAGATACAAGACACTTCTAGAGTTCATTCTCTGAAAGTGTATTGACAAATAAAATTATAACAATGTAATTTTTCTGTCAGCACCACAGCAAATTACGCAGCATTATCGTTCAAATTAAATGAAAAAGCAGGATTGCCCAGAGATTTGCAGTAGCACACCTAATTAATCCCTAGGTAGATGATATTTCAATAAATGAACCATTTGGAATTAAAAAAGTAGTAATAGAAATATTTAACTAAGAGGACCAGGGCCATTACTGAAATGATGTCATACAATCTGGGAGGCATTGTCATGTTCAGTAAATTAGCATGGCCTAACCACAGCAGAAAATTTCCTTGAGCTGCAATAAAGACTAAATGCTTTCAGACTCCCATGATCCTTTGTAGTCATCATTTTAAAGCACTGCCTTAGTGAGCTAAACCTGTAAAGTTTTCTTTTGAGCGGCTGTGAGTTGATTAGATCTATTTCAGCCTAGTAGTGGTAATAGGCTCCTCTCTGTGAAACTGCTTAGCCTCTGCTCCCCTGGCAGCTGGAGAAACTGGAATTAATCAGGTCTGCTGGGGACTTCTTCAGCATCTCCGCAGGCCAGCGACTCTGGAATCATTTACTACAGAATCTTACTGTCAACTCTTTGTCATTTAGGCTTTTGATTATGCTTGCTTTCTTCAGAAAAAATGGAAATGGGTGACAGATTATCCTAATGCAGAATTTCACTAGTTACTTTTATAGGCATCTATTATACTCCTTTGTACTGTCCATGAAAAGAATGTAGGTGTGTGCAAGGATTTTTAGGGGCAGAGATATGAAGAGTCTGCTATTGAAATTAACATATTTCTTCTAATTAAAGTATTTTTCTTCCTAATAAAGTGACCCTCCCCCCTCAAATAACAGCATATTGTCACTAGCACAATATCTGGATTTTCCCCCTTTTTCTTAAAAATTGATAGCTGGAAAAAAATCTTGAATATTATTACTTACATGGCTAATGTCCAATAAATATAACATCTAATAAGTATACCATAGATTTAGACCATTTTTAGGTGCATTAAATATGAACCTTAAGAATAAATGCATATTTACATAGGCAAGTAACTACTCTGCTTCAGTGAAAAGAAAGTAAATAGAGTCAACACTGAAAAAAAAGACAGTTAAATATGCCTTCTTTTCAACATTTCATCCCACAAAAACATGGTTCTGTAGACTTTCTGCTTTGTCAATATAGTCAATGGGTAGTCTGGTGCAGTCTTTAATGAAATCATCACCCCTTTCAACATTCAAAATTCTGAGTTTTATGTTACAAACAGTTATGCACTGTGATATAAATCACTTTATATGAGAAGTAATGGTGCATGAAATTTTGAGAATCAAGCTTTTCATAGGTGCTATGGAGAAATATTATACAGCAAAGGGTTGAAAATTTGATCAAAACTGGTGATTTATAAGAATTGTCTGTTTTATACACATATATGCATCTAATAACATAAAGATATATATATGTGTTTGAATGACTAGTCCTCAGTACACTCTCTAAGGAGTTTGGCAAAAGAAGTTTTCCACAAACAATAAAGAGAACAAACTGCTTCTTTTTTCTTTTATCTTTTTCATATTCCTTTTTGCTTCTTCTTTGTTGCTGTTGTTTCATTTAATTTCATTCTAGAAAGCAGATTTAAACAGGAGTTGCCATAACATGTTAAATACTTTGAAATTTTCAAACAATGTTTGATTTTTTTTAACAAACCCATTTAAAAGAAAAAAAAAGCAGTGAAGCACTAACAAGTGAAAAATGTCTATGTTGTATGAACGTCAACATACCCAAACTGTTTCATTATTAATATCAGACAATAATAATAATTAATAACAGACAAAAACCTCCATTAGCTTGCCTCCAAACAGAAAAACCCTTTCTCCTTATGTCAGTTATAGACTGTGCAACTCCAGCATGCTCAAACTCTGGAGCTACGAGATATGAAGTGCACCTACTCCTCATACATCACCTCAGTTCCACATTTGTCCTTGTCTACTGACTTGAAAACTGGCATCAAAAAACAGAGGTCTGATTTTCTGCTGACAAATAAACACAGTAGTTCATACAGGCTGGGCCGAGATGAGGAACAGTGTAGTTGTGTCAGTTAATTTAAATGAACTTGGTTTCTTCACCTAGTTTTTTACTAGGATGAGGGGTTCTGGCTAGAAACAGCTGAAAACTTGAACCTGATTCTTAGGCTACCAGGTTTGTTTCTGTAGGGACTGGCACCGTTGTTGCTTTGCTCCCACATTGTCTTTTATTGTGTAACAGCACGACTGTTTTTTTGGCCCCTTCCTTCCAGCTGAGTGGGTGCTGTACCCAAGTGATCTCTGGAGATTTCCCCAGTGCTGCTTGGTCAACAGTCTTCAGTAACGTGCCTCCTACACCCACACTGATCCCCTCACATTCACGTGCCTCCATGCAATACAGCAGGGACCATAAGGCTAGGGTGCTTTGGCTTTGCCACTTCCACAATAAAGCATACAGTTGACAAAACTGATCCAAGTAAAATAGAAAGAGACTCATTAGCTGAGGCATTTAACACAGAGTGGCATGCCACCCGGAAATCACCCAATCCTAATGCTGCATCTTAATATGTTCAGAGTCTTCTTCACCCTTTCAGGAAAGGAAAACAAAAGAAAAGAAAAGAAAAGAAAAGAAAAAAGAAAAGAAAAGAAAAGAAAAGAAAAGAAAAGAAAAGAAAAGAAAAGAAAAGAAAAGAAAAGAAAAAAAGAAAGAAAGAAAGAAAGAAGGAAAGAAGGAAGGAAAGAAGGAAAGAAGGAAGGAAAGGAAGAAGCAGTTAAATTGCAGCTGTTTGGTGTCTAAATTTTGAGAATTATTCCCAAATCGTGAGTTTTATATGATAACAAATAATCCAAGTCTGAGAAATCACAGACTGTTAAACACACTAAATAGGTCAGGTTTATTCTGTTAATGTTCATTTTCTCTTTCTCTACTGAATACATGCCCTTCTTTTATCCTTAGACTACGGTGGTCATTTGTCAGTGACAATTTGTTGAGTTTGGATGTGTTCCTCTTCTCAAGAAAAGGACTTCAGATTAGATCTATACAAATATTGAGGCAGCTAACCTTGGGAAGTGTCCACTGACATCACCATTCTTAGCTAATTGGAGATGTTCAGGACTCAAATAGTAAATATTTAACAAGGGGTGAGTGGAGGTCTCTCTCTTGTCAGTATGCCTCCCAGGTACTCAAGATACTGTGTTATTTTAAACAAGATGCTATATATTTTACCCAAGATCTGCCAAATTCTGTGCTGCAGATGTTCAAACCATGTTTCATATTCTATTGAAACACATGTGAAAAACAGTTATTATAAAGTTGTTACTTCAAAATGCAAAGGTCAACAAAAAATCCTTCTACGTTGTTAACAAACTACCTCTACGTCATCTTTTCTACACAGCTTATTTTATAACAAAACTGTACATTACAATATAAATTGTTTAGGGTAAGCTGATTTTAAAAATTGACTACTAGAAATAACTCCATCTGTTTTGGCAGTGACTGAATGGGTGCTTTGCAAAAGTCTGGGTGAACTCTAAGCTCCAGCAAACAGGGCTAGGTAAATCTATAGTGGTAGACAAAAGTCATTTCTGGCTTCTTTGAATTTGGAGAATACCTCTTTTCATCTTCTGCTGTTGCTCTAAGGTTCATGGAACTATCTTTTTCACTCCGGCCCTATTTCTTCTGTGGCCTGCTCTGACCAGCCTTCCAGTTTCAAACAGATCTTTTAGCTTCTGTATTATCTCTGTAGTTTCAGGAAAACAAACTAACAAACCAAACCTTTATCGATCGATCTATCTATCTATCTATCTATCTATCTATCTATCTATCTATCTATCTATCTATTCCTCCCAGAATATGCAATTCTATTTTCTTCTACCATTTACTTGTGTCAGGAGTACTTCAGGCATGGTAATCTAATCTGAGGACATATAAAGATGATCTTTTCTCCACAATCACTCATCAAGCACAGCACAGCCTTTTAGAGTCACCAAGATTCCAGAAAGACAGAGGAAAACGGGAAGAATCTTGTACCAGGAGGATATGAACAACGAGGAAGAGCCTGAGCATTGACCAAAGTTCAGGATTTTATTATTGGTGTATGTAAAATCAAATTCCATCTTTCATCTACTAAAATCTCACAGTTTTATATTAAGAATATATAATTGCAATACCTTTATCAAACTTAAAAACTATATAATACAGTAAAAAAATCATTTCAGACTTTGACCTCTGTAGTAACAGGAAAAGATTTCCATGATTTTTATTTCAACAACATGTATGTGGACAGCCATATAGCTCCTATAAGCCTAGAGTTTTATTTATTTATTTTTTCCTGATTGATTTTTTTTAATAAGTAGATACAGTAGAGAAATAAAGAGAGACATTCGAGCTTCAAATTAAAAGGGAGCAATTAAGAAGGGTAAGACTTTTGAACTGAATTGCTCTAAATGAACCGGGAGAGGTGCAAATCAGTCATTACAAAAATTATATAATTTTAGGTCTTAGGTTAAGTTCTGTGAACTGTTTAATATCATAATTGGCTGCTGCCAAAATCGTCAAGTTGAATGAAGCTCTAAGTTTAAAATGTCATAAACTCTCAGTATAAAGATTTATATAACACAGGTATCTGACCTACCACCACGTGGCAGGATGTATTTGTTATGTCTTATTTGACTTTTGCAAATGAAAAAAATGGCTAGGGAAAGGAAACATACATCTTCTGGATAATATCAAAACACTATGAATCTAGACTGATATCTGTGCGATGTATTCAGAAATCTGTGATAAACATAGTTGTTTCTTATTAAAAAATCAGATCTGATACTCCAAGTGGAAAATTTGTGTGTTTATTATCATGAATGAAGGTGGTTAATGTCAAATCTCAACAGTGTGTATTTACCAAGAGTTTAATAAAACATTTTATAAACTAAGCAAACTCTTTCTGAGGTTTTGCAGCCATTCAATGGCTGTAACACATACATACCTTCTGTATACGAATTTCTTTACACTGATGATCAAAACTATGGTTGCACTTTAATAAGCATCTGCTTATTAAAATATAGTCAAATTATGATACCGTTCAGTGGCCTAGAAAAAGCACAGTGTTGCACAGTATTGCAGTGAGGTGAAGGTTAGGACTTTGAAACACTAGCTTGGGAACTGAGGCAGAATGTACCCACTCCTTCAGGAAAAAAAAAAAAAAGTAGATCTTGGTGAGCTATCATGCAAAGAGATGTAAGCAACACTCACTGCTTGCTAATAGTACACCATAGCTAGCTTACTCTCCCATTTTAACATGGAGAAGGAAGAACTTCTCATATCTGCACTCTTTCTGCACACTGGTGGCTCATTTGGTGAACAAAGAAGTAGGGAGAGGAAAGATGAATAAAAGACTGAAAGTTAAATGGCATGTGAAGGTGCATCCTTGCCATTTAGTGTCACAGAAGCGGTATCTATTGAAGTTACTTTTGTTGGGAGAAACACAAAAATAAATAGGAAAATATTTCCAACTGTTATGAGAGTGGTAGATGATCTGTTCCTGGACTACAGGCTATGAAAAACTAGCTGAAGCTTTGTACTCATGTCTTTCTTGTTTCCAGTAATTTCTACAGATGTATTTCTTCACTATAGCGAAAAGCCAGAAGCCAGTAAGTACCTACTGCCTATACAGTATTCATGTTATGAAATTCAAGGTAGCATTCATACAGATATTCTACTTAAACTCCCCAAAACGGTTACACTTCTACACCATATCTTTCTTACAATCACTTTTCTAAGTAAATAACAACTTAGTGGCCATTTGACTCTCACGTGGGAGAAGAGGAGGGTTATATAGTTCTGCACAAGAGAAGTAGCAGTCACAAAACAGTTTTATTTAAATGTCGTTCTTTGTATAAAAGCACTGAAAATCAAAGCTCTTAGAAAGCTGTCAGTCTGCCCACATTTACCTTCTCCTCCTCTTTGCCTTATTGTGTTCCTGTTAATAAACCCACTCCCAGATAGCTGCATTTCTGAGCTTTTGCTTTAGTCACTGGGACCTTTCCTCTTCTACCTTTAGGAGCTGAACTTCTAAAAATATGTGTAATTTTTTTTTTCCCAGCTTCTGCCAAAGTCAAAGCCATGTACTCCTTCCAGACAGCCCTAGATTCCCTCTTGACCTTTTCCTTTCCTTTCCTTTCCTTTCCTTTCCTTTCCTTTCCTTTCCTTTCCTTTCCTTTCCTTTCCTTTCCTTTCCTTTCCTTTCCTTTCCTTTCCTTTCCTTTCCTTTCCTTTCCTTTCCTTTCCTTTCCTTTCCTTTCCTTTCCTTTCCTTTCCTTTTTTTTTTTTTTTTTTTTTTTTTCTGCTTTCTTCTTTTCTCATCTAGATAGACACTATTTGGAAATCCACTCTCTTTCACCTGAGACCTAGTTCCTAATTAGCTTTTGCCATTCCAAAATACAAACAAGAAAAACACTAACGTAAGGAGTAAAGATATACTTTCAGAACAATGAAAGCACATGAACATTTATGCAGTAAATTTCTGGACATATACCTATCTTTTTGAAGGTATTAATTTTATTTCAAAAAGAAGGATTTTTTTTTAATGTTTAAGTTCACCAAATATCAAAACAGAAAACCTGAATGAGTAAATAGTGACCAGCTGTAGTGAGTAGTGATAATATTTATTTTAATTTCATTTTTCAGGCTTTTTTTTTTTTTTTGGTAACATATCTCTTCCTCAACTTATTTTTCCTGAATAAACAAGACACAGAGACTTAACAGATGCCACAACCAGGCAAATGTACATCTCTCCTGTAATTTTTGCAGCACTCAGATTCACTTACAGCTCTGTGGGGCTTAGAATGTTTAGTCTTGCTACAGAACTTACAATTTTTCTAGTGCCTGAGACCAGAGCAGGGTTAATGACAAATGTCTGCTTCCTTCTTTCACTAAGTTCAGAGGTGGGGGCTGATATGGAGAAGCTCATCTGCAGTCCCAGCTTGTAAAGCAGAACACGCCCCCACCAGCCACCACCACCACCAACAACAAAAAAAAATGAAAACACCGTGCACGAGAATGCCAAAGCTTTTCCGTTTGCTTTCAGGAGTTAAACACCAGAATTAATATTATAGGACAGATGATTCAGAGGGCTGGCATGCAAATGTTCATAACAATTGTCCCACTTTGCTCCAGTTCCTGTTTATTACTTCATATTCTTTACTGTATCAGTAAATCCCTTCAAGGCTGTTGTTATTATTGAAGAGAGGCCCACCTGGGAATGTTTAGGTCCTTTAGTAATAGCCTTAGGCCCAGATCTAATGTCTGTTGAAATAGGATTCACTGCTTAGAGGAAATACTGATGACAATTCGTTAGGGCATCATAAAAAAAAATTTGTTTCAACTCATGAAAAGGCTGCTAAATGTGTGAACAAATATTGTAGGTTAGCCACTTACTGTATAGAGACTGCAGGATATACAGTTGTCCCGTAGTCCAATTTTCCTTTAGCTGCTTGCTAAGTCCTTTAAACACATACACACACACACACACAAAATTCATAATGTTTTAAATTATAATATAAATCTTCTGATCTGCTATTAATATAATTCCTGTTGCAGTCTGAGGCTTGAGACACATGTGTAATTCTTCAATAGTATCCAGTGTGTTATCTGGAAGGTCTCTTTTTGCTGCTGCATCAATGCAAACCAGCCTACACCCAGGCGAACAAAGGAAATTTAACTTTCATAAGTTGGTTTTAAAAATGCATTTACTTTGACTGCATTGAAAGAATCTAAAAAAAGATGAAAAGCATCTTTAGCATGCCAAAAACATCTGGTTTCATATTTTGAGACCAAAAGGAAATTGCATGAAGACTAAAATCTTGTTTTGATTTATATTATTATTGGAGGGCTGAGAAGCTGCCAGTCATAAAATAAAATTTTATGATGATAAATAAATAAGGAAAACAATCTGACAAAACATGTTGTGGAACAAAGCTCCATTTCAAGTTTAATTAACTGATAACAATGTTTATGATAGAAGAACTGTGCCACCAATTATACAGCTAGTAAACGCATGCTACCACCACAAAGACTGGCCTATAAAAGTCTGGCTAAAAAGGTTTCTCCTGGAGCAAAATACTTCCTAACACAAAAGAGAAGGTATTCTTCATGTAGTAAATCATGCAGCAATTAAGACCTCTTTGAAGATGTTTATGAGTAGGTCTTTATAGATTGTATGACAATTGCTCTGCTTCAATAGTGCATTGTAAATTGCACAATGGTAGTAGTTCCTGCTCTCTAATATACCTACTGGTAGTGTCTGCAGGAACTGACAGTTTAGAAATCGTTACAGTATAGATATATCTGTAGAGAGAGAAGCAAAAATAAACGTTTTCATCTCTGCAGCACTTTGCCTTTTTCCAAAAGCTTGCATGCAATTGTAACAAAGTGTTCCAGCAAGAAGATTATTTTAGAAACACAGAGATCAGCTGCGTACTGCAGGGAGAAGTGATCCTTAATCATACATGTAAGAGTTCAGTCTCTTTTCTGGTAACAGAGGCTTGCATTTTAAATTGCTACATACTTCCAGTCCTTGTGGTTTGAAGATGCTGGGATCACAGCCATGATACACAGTACAAATCATTAACTTTCAGTTTATTCTATACTATAATTTGCCAGTTACTGTATAAAATGCAATATACAAAATGCAAGATTTTGTATTACAGATATTATGAATCACTTGCTAAAATAATACTGACATTTCTGTGGATAGGTTAAAGAAGCTTGGCTCATATTGTGAGACTTCTCCATTTTCAACTTCTGGAATAATAAACCACATTTGGGAAGCCCTGACTCTGGCTAGCTGTAGGAATAGTACATTAATAATTCAGATCACATGCCTTGTCATAGCCTTTCACCCCATTAGCTGTAACTGAGCACTAAACTCTTGGTCATACATCAACCTCAGTACAAGTCCTGATCGTCCCTTCCCTGCCATGTTCCACCTTAAAAACACAGCCCTGCCAAACAAAAACATTCAAGTTACACATTAAGTAATATGGGAAGGAAATATAACAGCCTTCTCACTCATCTAGTTTGGGGTTGATTTTTATTATTTGTATACATGTTAAACTCCTACTTTTTTTCACCAATGAAATGAACCTAGGGAGGCTATGCTTCTCTCAGTTTCCTCTGTGTGTATGTGCATGGAAGATAACATCCTGCCTACAGTCCTGAAGGGAATTACTATTGGCATGTTTCAACTCATTATCTTGAATCTTAATCAGCCGATGAAAAAAAAATTAGTTCCATCATCTGATGAAGGCCCAGCATGATGAGTCAAAACATCCTGATCGAGACTCCCAGCTGCACTGAATGGGTCTCTACAAGTTACGCATATCCTGACTGCATTCTTATAATCAATTAGTACATCTCTGTCTTCTCTGCACCTCCAAAATAGCAAAGAGCCATAGGACATTAGGTCATGTGCAAGACTGTCATCTGCCTCAGGTATTTGGTGTCCACCTCCTCCCAGTCTTCAGAAGAGTCGGTTTTCCAACTCTTACCTTGCATTACTTCATGAAAACAAATTATGAAAGGACATTGTCAGTTTTGTAATGTGGTCCAATCACTGCTATGACTACAAACATCTTTAAAAATATACCTTTAATACTATGACTATCTGAATCATTCCAGTAATGTTTATGGTTTGGGGAATAATATTTTCTAATTGGAAAACCAAGAGAAAATATTTTTTCCTCAGTATTGCTTTGTACCTAAGGTCCACACATAAAATGAGAGCAAGTACCTGCTAGAGAAGAAAAGCAAAAACAGATTGCATATAAAATTGTAAAAATTAAAAGAAAAAAAAAAGGAGTTAAAATAAGTTTATCTTTTCATAGTCTTCAATAATATCTGCAGGTTATCCTTAGAATAATAGTAAATAAAAGAGTTTAACACAATTATTTAGCATAATTATTTATTTTTAAATAAGTTGTTCCATCAGGTTGCCACATTTATCTGGGGGGAAAAAAAAAGTCTGTAGCTTTTAAATCCCTTTTGATTCCTTGATGCTACTATATGTTCAAATAGCCGTGTTGCTTCCTTGCTCCTTCCTTTCCCTTGGAGTCATAGCTATGTGGCAATCTGCGTAGTAATCATACCATACAGTTATCCCTGCATTAGTGACCTCCAGGCTGCATTACTGCAACTCAGACCTAGAAATTAAGCCATGTGCCCTGAAAAAGCTCCACATGGGTGAAAATACAACAGAACATCTGCTTAGCAAAGCAAATTGCCACATTTATCCACTTAAGGGTCTCCATATTGATATTTAAACCTCTCAGTGTGATATGAGATCTCTGCCTCGCTGCCTACGAGATCACTTCCCTCCACATGGCTGTGACCTGTCATGGTATCTCTGTTGCACTGGAGCCATGAAACTGCTGGAGAAAAGGAGGGAACATGGAATAGAGGACACACAGTCTTCACAGAAGTCACATCAAATCTTCAGGTTTTGTGCCCTGGTGACAAAGAGAGGTGGAAAATGCAGTCCTCAGAACTCATGGCCCAGTGCAAAACTCATCTCTGACTTGCTTTTCCCTTCACCCACACAAATATGAATCAAGCTGTTTTTCCTCTAAACTAGTATGAAAGAGAAATTGTTATTGTCACGATGATGAATAAGAGAAGAGTGGAAGAAAGGAGGATGCGTGGATCACATTGATCTCATCTGGGGTGACATTAAGAGAAGATAAAATTAAAATGAATTTTAAAATTTCCTGAATAAAATCTGGATGATGATACATGATCTTTTGTGGAAAACTTCACTCAGATATCTGTAAGTCTTTCCAGCATCTTACATTAATGATCTTTTTCTGAACTAACATCTTGTCCAAGGCAAATGGTCATCTCACCAGTACTGTGCTAGTAAGAAGAGATAAAGTAAATAAGAATGCAAAATACAGAGGAAACTCCACTTAAAGCACTTGGGGATTCTCAAGCATAAACGCTGTAGAGATGCAGCACACAATTGTAAGGATGAAGGCATTGTCCTCAAGGCATTCAGAAGGTTTGAATTTGTGGGATATAATTCTGAAGATAGCTGAATAAGATTTTTATCTTCTAAAAAATCTAAAATATAATAAATATTATCTTTAGCAATGTCATTACTATTGTATATGCTATTAAAAATAAGTATATATCATATTTTTTATTTTATTTTATTTTATTTTATTATTTTATTTTTTAATATGTTAAATTCTACAATAAGCAGTGTAATCAGAAAACAGAAATAAGAATAGAAAAAGATTTGGCTTTTTACAGATTTTCTACCCTGATTTACATTCTGTGTCCTCACAGTGGCTGTTGTGGCATCGCATATTTAATCAGGCTAGAACTGGGTGTTTTTAACTAGAAGGATCTGAGACTGTTAATTTACCCTTGCTATCGACTTCACAGGCTCTTACTGCAGCCTTATGACTTGGTTATACAGGTCACTACCTGACTGGGGTCCCAGCGGTGTGTCTATGATATGACAGCCTTTATTTGACACCTAGATATTTTGCTGGGTGATTAAATCGGACCAAGCAATTCTGGGATGACCACATATGTTTCTAGATGTGCAGAACTCAGCACTGACAGATAGGGTACAAATCTGTCATGTTGGGCTCCTGGTGGTAGAGCAGCTAAGAATATTTTTTGGCTCAGCAATATAATGGTTCTCAGTCCCAAAATTATAAAGCTACAAAGATGTTTTTCATCCATGTCTTTCCACTCCTTGATGGATAAGGCTGTGTTACTGCTAAATTCAGCCTTAGAATAAACATGTACCTATGTCATTTGTTGAGATATCAATTGAGTTTGGCTACCTCTGTTTATCCTAATGTTTTTGTCTTGGTATTGCTGAGTTTTTCTGGAGTTATGGCACTTCACCTACAACATGTCCACCCGTTAAACCAGGCCTCTCTACTCAGGTCCTTTCATTTGTTTTCTTAGTATGCTTTTTCAAAACTGAAAAGAGAGAAAAAAAGCATTTGCATGTGATAAGCACTGACACCAAATCTTCTCTTTGTAGGAAAAAAGATTTACACAAGACAGATCACAGAATCATAGAATCATAGATTTACATAGATTATACAAGACAGGTGATATACGTGTTTAATTGTCAGAGTCTCAGGGCTAGCCTTAACACTACATAGTCTTATAGGCAGAATTGTTATATTATTAATATTTACATGGAACAAGGTACCTTTCTTCAGAGAAATTCTGTGTTTATAACTCAATTACTAGACATAGCAATGTATATAACGACCACAACCATGAACAGAGAAAATTTGGTGTTGTTAGTCCCCTCAGTGCTGTCTGGGTGGCAGCAGGTGTTACAGTTGGGACTACTAAACAGATAGTCTTCACACATGGGAATGTGACAGCATACAGAGCAAAGAGCATACCTCATAGAAGATGCTTCTCTTTTTCTTCAGTTGCAAACAGAGTAATGGAAGTCTCAGAAAGGAGAAAAATGCTGTGAAAGAAAGGTAAATAATTGCCCCTCTGGGTTTTCATACAAAACGTACCTCACATGTGTAGCAATGCCTGAAGCTAATCTCTCAGTACTTCTTGTAGCTCCAGTTAGAGTCATATTTGGCAGCTGCTTGATGAGTCTGGTTTATCTGTTGCCAAATTCATGCAATATATGTGTGTGGCAAATGCTATCATCACCAAAAAAAGGTTGGTTCAACAGTATTGTCACATTTTCCTTCTACTGTTCTTCTCCCAGGAATGTAACTTTTCTCTGTTTTTAGCTGTTCTTATTTTCCAGTCATTATCTTTCTACAGTGCTGAATACTGAAGTGGTGCAGTGTTCTACCAGACCTGGAGTTTCATCCCAGTCTGGTGAATTCTCCACAAATATGCCCACTTGACATGGCTCAAAACCACTTTTCTGTGTTTTCCCGTAGACTACTGTTTTTAGAAGTTGTCTAAAGCATATATTTTTTCACCTTACTGAAGGGATCTTATAACCACAAGAGTAGCTCACCTGTGGAGCTTGCTACTGTGGTGGTAATGTAGGGGCTTGGAGCAACCATCTCACCGTGGAGTGAGAAAGATCCTGAAACCCATGGGGCTAGAGCAAGGGATTCTCCTCAGGCATTGATAGGAAGGACACCTGGGGTAAAAGTAAACACTTTGTAAAAGTGTTCAAAGTAAACACAAAGTAAACATTTTCTGTCTTTCTCAGCAGGGGATACCTAGGGAAAGGAATACAAGGAATGGAGGAAATCCAGGCTTTCTGGTTAAGTCTCATGTTGGAAAATAAATATCTAAATGTTCTCTGCTTCCACTCCCTTGAATTCTTTCAGAGAAAAGCATTATGTCAGATTTTCTCATTTTCAGAAGTATCTACACTTCCAGAGACTAAAGCTGGGGTAGTAATAGATATTTTCAAAGGCCAGAAGTTGGAGATTCATAACTAATACTAAAGATCACCTTGTCAGTAAGCCACTATAAGGTCATACTGTTTTTTTTTTTAATTATTTTTTATTTTTTATCCCATTGAACCTGGCTAAGAAAATAAGAGTACAAGTATCGTTCCACAGCATTTTTGCCATGCTCAGTCTCTATAACCTCCTCTACCAGGACTAAAATAGTTGTGATACAGATAACTTCTCAGAGATTCCCACTAGCCACCAGCAGCAAATACACCACAGAAACTCATAGAATCAGAGTCATTCAAGTTTGAAAAGACATCTAAGATAATCTAGTTCAACCTTTAACCTAGTACTAAATTGCACTACTATACCATACTACTAAGTTCTACATCTACATGTTTCTTGAAGACCTCCAGGGATGGTGACTCAACCACTTCCCCGGGTAGCCTATTCCAATGTTGCACAACCCCTTCAGTAAAGAAAGTTCTCTAATATCCAACCTAAACCTCCCCTGGTACAGCTTGAGGCCATTACCTCTCATCTTATCACATGGTGTTTGGGAGAATAGCCTGATCCCCACCTTGCTACAACCTCCTTTAAGGTAATTGTAAAATACAAGTAAGGTAATTGTAAAGTAAAAATTGTTATATACATATAAAAATATATAAATTTAATGGAGACAAACAGCAGGTTTTTGTAGGACATATCAAACTATGTTAACCTATTTTATCCCAGTTTTTCCAATTTAAATGAATAACAAACATTCTTCCAGATCTGTCCTGGAATCTTGTAATATTAATGCACTGAAAAAGTGATTCTGACATTAGGAACTACATACAGTAAATTGGAGTCACTATTAAAAATAATGAGATTAATGTTAATTCATTTTAAAGTGTGGGTGATAAAAAGCTGTGGTTGCCAAATAGAAAAAAAGACAAGCTGATGAGGGGAATATAATATTTTAAAGAGAGCACGGCTAAAGCTTTTTTTCTGATTTTCATGAAATTGAACTCTTCTTGAAAGGTGTTGAATGGTTAATATGAATAGTGCGGTCATAGGAGGTCCTCAAGGGTGTGAGCAAGGGGAGCAGCAATACAAACAGTATTCTTTAAAGTTTTGGCATTGGTCTTTGTGTCACATTTGTAAACCTATGCTATTAGCAATAAACGATATATCTTGCTCTTCAATACCAATGTTCCTATGTCAACAAAGGTGTATGCAAACTTGGTGAACTCCAACCTGCTTAATCCATGCATTGAATGTCCACATGCAGAAATCCAAAGACTCCACATCCACATGCAAAAGGGTCTTTCTCAGCTAAAATATAAGTTTTGGAGCCTATTCTCAGGCCTTCCTTGATTATTGGATCAGCTCTCACAGCTCAGGTCCTGAGGTGAAGTAACATTCTGGAGTGAAGTGAAAACCAGCCATGACTCAAGCCCTTAGAAAGAACAGTTTCTGATCATGTTGGCTACATGAGAAAATCTGCCCCAGAAGCTACAGTTAAGTAAAAAAAAAATAAAAAAAAATTCTCTACAGTAATCTAGGAAACTGCCTGATGTTCATTGAAGTTTGTCTATGGGAGGACACCTCAAAAGCTGTTGAATGTGTCCAGAAAGTACTAAGCTAAGACGACCCCTCTCATATATAAATGAGTAACTCCATGTCACTGTATGCACATCTATTATAATAAACTTATCTGAAATAGAAAATTAGCAATAAGTCAGGTACAGCTCTTAACAAAGTCAATGGAATTGTTTCCATTGACTTCAGTGGGCCAACAATGGACAGATATCATTCTCCCAGAAACTACTTTTAACTGTAATAAAACATATAGGAATGCTCCAGTGTTCCAACACAGCATGCTGTTCACAATATTCAGGCCTATTGTCTGCTGCTTTATTTTTATATAAACCATACTGTATGAATCTGCATTTCATCACTTCCACCACAAGTATGCTGGTTCAGTTCAGGTAGTTTTTACATTACTTGAACATCATACATGGAAAGTAAGTTCTAATAAGCCTTGAAAATAAAGTCTCACATATGGGCTGATCAAAAGGTTAAGAAAGGAAAAAAAATACTAGTCTGTATCTGGCTTCAAAGATTTTTAATGGAAAAAACATACAAGGTGTATTAAGAAAAAAGATATCTGATTGGATTAATGTCTCTGTATAATTAAAGGTGGACAAATTTTACATGATAAAGATGCTGTGGACTTTACTCTTTCTTAACTTAGAGTCTGTCCTGTTAAATTGACGTCATCAGTACAAAAATATGATAATGAAAAATACAAATAGTCATAGTAAAAATAGCTCTTTCTTTAGCAAGCGTTTTTAATAAGGCTCCTTAGAAGCATTCACATATTGTACAACCTAGAGATGGCTATCTCTAGGATGGTTTGGATGATATCTGAATAATTTCAGAGAACTTAACATATCTATGTAGATTGGAGAAAGCAGTTTAAAAAGTATAAGAGAAAAGAAAAAAATGCACTAAAAGGAACACTGAGTATTCCCCCCCCTTTTTTTTTTCTTTCTGAACTTCTGAAATGATTTTGCTGAAGATCAAGCACTAAGCAAGAACCAAAGTATAAACTCTATTTCCTTCATCACTCCCAGCCAGCCTCAGTAATTCTCAATTTTCTATGGCATCTCAGCTTCATTCATCTCTTTTTCAGCACTCCATTCTGCAGACATTTATGTCAGAGAAAGCATGGTCCTGTGTCCATACAGACAATGATTATGTATGCATCAGTCTCTGAAAAACATGCATGGATGTGTTAAGTTTGGTCAGGCATAATTATATATGATAGATAAATGTGATTCACCCATGGGCCCCAGGACATGCCATCAAGCTTTGTGCAGACTTTGCTAACGAATCTTATTGTTGTCAAAGATAAGTCAGAACAGAGAAACCTGACTGCTTGTTTTGACTTCAGCATGGCAGTAAAATGCTTCCTTTAGTAGAAGTCAAGGAGCAGAAGTAATAAACATTAGGTTTGAAGAAAGCAGTGCTGCAGCCCTACCACTTTATTTCAGGGAAAGGCTCTATCAAAAGTGCAAAAGTTATGGCCAGGACAGGATTTTATGTCACATTTTAAACAAATGCTTTTATCTAGCCTCACATCATATTTTTGTCAGGAAGGCAAGGAGGCTTCTAATTGGTGAAAAGGCAAATATCACCAGACAAATGGATGCAGAAGCAATCATTTATATATGCTAAATGCTAGCATTTAACTATGGACTTAATATAAAAGGGTGAAAATATTCTTACGAGTTTGGCTAGTACTATATACTTAAGAAACTTGGTAACAGCTAGCATTTCATCATCTATCTGTATTTTATTTTTAAATGTTGCAATGTGGGAGTTGCCCTTAATAAAGAGTAGTGGGTAGGTAGGTAGTAATACTGCACCGTTGGATGACTATTATAGTAGTACCTCTTTTAAAAGTACACACACACAGAGCGTCCCCAAAAAGTACTCCTAGTATAATTTTAGAAAGAACTGAGTAGTAGCTCTTATTTTCGGCAATTAATTGTTTCAAATTTGTTGGAATTAATTCACTCACAGACTTCCCATTGTTTTGAACATGAATTGTGCAGGGAAGTCAATTGTAGGAACAGACACTTCATAGCAGTTTAAATGAAATGAGCTTCTGTGGTGAACAAATGAACACTGAAGACAATCTAAACCAAGAAAAGCACATCGACATCCTGAGTGAGATCTGACCTGAAAGGATGAAACATCAGGTCCAATTGTAATTTTTGAGTTTTAAGAGACAGATTAAATGCCTAGAGCAGCTGGCAAAATGATAGAGATTATTTACAAGTTTTTTTTTCCTTTTTATTTTATTTTATTTTTTTCTGGAACTGTGTCTTGCTATGAAGGTCAATGGACAGACCCTGCTGCTGCTCAGAAAGAACTTTTTGAGAGCAAGATTGAGCCTGTGCCAGTGGAAAAGCTTAGTGGTTTAGTTTGGCCATTGTATAGAACCTGCCCAGCCACCCAGCACCAACTTTCTAGGCTACCAAAGGGAAAAAAGGAAAAGCAAGGCCGAACACATCTGGTCTTTTCAGTAAGAGTTTCTTCTGCCCTCACTCTCAGTGTTCCTTCAGGGGAATATTTCCTGAGTTTATTTCCTTGTCCAGCAAGTTACTGGGTTCATGATACAATGAATCCCAAAGGATCATCTGTTGTCTGTCCCACCTGCTGCTGTCCCTGCACCCATCTGCTCACAGCAAGAAAGCCTTGGAACCACAGAAGCACTCTGCAGCTAAATGGACAAGGATTTCCCAGTAACAAGTTTCCCATCTCAGGGGTAGACTCTTTTCCCTGCCCACACAAACTACAGTGGGGTGAGAGTGTAAGGAGCAGAAAATAAAACGAGGTTTTAAACTGCCTTTCAGGGAAAGAAACAGTCCATATTTGTTCTTGGATCAGCACATCCTGCCCATCAGATCATGGTACACCTGTTGTCTTAGCCACAACTCACAGGCCTACTGCTGTTGTGGTGGGATCAAAGAGGATCTAGGAAGTGTATCAGTGCAATAAAGGTTAGAGGTTTCTTAATCATTCTTTGATAATGCTATAGGCAATTTCATCTAAAGTGGAAAGGGAAAGTTCTGTTTGGCCCTCAGGGGCAAAAAGGCTGAGCATCTCTTCTTGATTTCCATGCTTAATATTATGGATATGTGATTGTATCATACATGATACACAACAGTGTCTCTTATATGACTGGTGATTTTCAAGACTTCAAAATTCTATTTTCACTTTCAGCTTCCATTGCCTCCTGAATCCATTTTGTTCCTTCTAACCACTAAAATGAAGTAATTTCAAAAATTACTCAGCCTATTTTTACCATTTTGTTTTTTCCTCAGTTCTTTACAATTTCCTGAATAAGTTTACTAAGTAAGTTTAGTTTTCATAATCAGTATTATAACTCATAGTATCAGATGAAAAGTAAGCAAGCAAGCAAACAAACAAACAAACAAAAACCAACCAACCAACCAAACAAACAACCAAACAAAAAACAACAAGAAAATGAATGTTGGCAATGATGCATTGTGCTTGATATCTAAGGTATAACCAGGTATCCTGATTTTGTTGTTTGATTACAGTAATTCCCTTTAGTTAGTTTATGAGTTTACCTTTTGAAATGATATAAAGTTGCGAGGTCCCACCTTGATGTCTCCCATTAAAGGATGTCAAGATCCGCCCCTCCCCCCCCCCCCTCCATTTTACATAAACCACAGAAAATCTTAATTGGATCTTGAAAAGTGCAAACCAGAAGTCTTTTTCTAAGTATGGTCCCATGCCACAACCAGGAAAAAGACAACCAACTGGAGATAAGACATCAATTTTAAAACGTTTTGTGATAAGCATAAATAAATAAGTTATATTAATACTTCTTGCCCTGGGAGAGGTCTTCGGTATAGTTACTTATGGGGATTTCCCACAAGATAAAACTGTGTTACAATAGTTGTACTTCCACATATAAAAAGTGACACACAAAGCTATACCTCTACCTATACCCATGCACTCTTTCGTTTTTGAAACACCTCTCTGTTATTAAACACAAAATTTTTCTCTCTTGCAACAAAGAGTGTAAATGTATAAAGTACAGTGCATAGACTTATGCTGGTATTATTCTACTGTATGTGAATAAGCTTAATGTTATTATTTTATTTATTTATTTTTTCTTACTGGATATCACTGTTTGAAGCAGCATGCCCCACAAAGTAACTGAATCAGTAAAAGTATACTATATAAAACATAATCTTGTTGAAATAACAATACAGTCTGAGAAAATGTTGACATTCATCATCTAGCATACCTAACAAACAGGAAATCAAAAAGAACACACATGCACACACACACACTTTATAATATGCTACTGTAATTTGCACTCCAAAAGTCCTTCATCTGTAAAACGCTTTCCCAATAAGCATCATAAACTTTCTATCTGATTCACGAGACTTTTTTTTTTTTTCCTAATCTTCCAATGGAGTCCCTGATAGACATGAATAACTTTCCTAATTTCACAAAAGGAGTCAAGATGTAATTCAGTTTGAAGCTCAAAGAAGGAACGCAGATTGATTTCTGGGGTGATTGTGAGACAACATCAGAAGAATAGGAAAGTAAATTTTTGCCTTTCCTTAAATTCCACCTCAGAAATCCCAAGGACAATTCTAAATAAGCAAAAGTAATTTACAGATAGCCAAGTGAATCTTAAGTGGGTCATTTTGTTGTTCTTTTAGAAAAGATCAGAATTATGATTGTATCAACAAAAAATGAGATGGATGGCAACAATTATTGCTGGGATAAGTCTCTGTGACAGTCTGCATTTCCTGGCCAGCCACAGACTGTGAGAGGGAAAATGCTCTGCCTTAAGCAAAGGAGCTCTGTGTTTCCATTGTCTAAATTCATTTATTCCTGCATGAGAGTGGGACTCATTTCACTTACCTTTAACCATCTTAATGTTAAGTGTTTGTTTTAAGCTAGTCATCTAGCCTGCCTCTATAATTAATGGATACAGATAAGCACTTCCAGAAGGCAATTCATTCCATCCTAAAATAGCTATCTTAGATAGTAATTTATTCCTAGCTAAATTAGCCATCTTAAACTGCTTAATTTTGGCACCTAAATCAGGCAAGATGAACCTCAATCCAAGACTAAGCAAAGAATAGCAAAGCCAGTCAAAGTACCAGGACTTACATGGTGAGAACATAAGTATCTGTTCAATAGAAAACATGATGGGCCAAGGTCTTCTGTGAAACCAGAAGAAATTCATGTTTAACAGGCATGCCTGGGCTGGTAGGAATGCTTGTGCAGTACTCCTTATACTGCAAGATACTTGTAAGCAATGAAACCCCAAGGCTGATAGGGTCTCTGCATTTAGGACAATAGAGTTAATTAGATAACAGTATCATAACGTTTAGAGGAACCCATATACCTTGGTCCAGGTATGAGCAGAGAGGGTCAGAAATCCTGTGATATGAAATTGCAGTATGGCTTCTGGGCATGAATGATCTACTGCTCACAGCTCTGCCACAAAAATGAAACCAAGATTCTTTAAAAATAACTCAAACTTCATTTGCACTGTAAAAAATGACTTGCCTGAGGAGACGTGTTCAGGAGTGCAAAGACAAACCCGTCTCCTCAGGGAATTGGGTGCTTCGCAAGTGACAAGAGGAGAGGGGGATGATGAAGTGAATTACTCAGCTGATTGTTTCAAAGGCACAGCTTTGCATTTATGTGGGAAAACATTACATTTTGAAATCTAATTGTTGACACCAAGGAGTTGGAAATGGAACCAGGTCAGATTTGACTTTTGTTTACACAGATGTAAATAGAAAAATTCCATGCTGCACTGAAGTGACTAATCTTTTCTGTGGGCACTGAGTGCAGACACAGGTGCATTTACTCTGCCCAACCTTGGAGAAGGGATACCTATGCCACACCATTTTACCAGCAGAGCAATGCCCATCCTGCTCAGTCACTGCGAGAAGCAAGCACTGTGTAGGGCTGCTGCCTTAACATGGCATCCAGAAATGATCTGGCCCATGTGTTGCTGAGTCGGAGTAAAGCCAATGCAACACCTATGTATATGCTCATACTCTTACACACAGAATTTAAAGCAGAGCTTGGTTCAAAACAAATGTTAATTGTGAAGCAATGAGAATCTTTGTTTCAACTCCCCAAATGTCAGGAGTTTGGTTTATGCTCCCAGGATCCTCCTGAGATAAATGAAGACGTTAACCTGTGTGGCAATTCATCCTAAAACAAGTGTGTCTAAAATAGATGGAACAAGCCATTCTCTTCTTCCCTCTTTCCACAGACTAGAAAAGAAGCTCACATTCCATGCTTGGTCCAGATACTCAGCCCTTAGAAAATTGGTATCATCTGAGATGAATCCAGATGAAAAGATTACTTTAAGGGAAAGATAAACCATTAATTCCACCTTAAGAGTTGTTCTAAGGCTCTTGTAGTTTCCCCCAAATCAAACATCACAACTGCAGGAAATTCAGTGCTCTGCTCAAACATGAAAGATATCCCAATGTATTTGCGTACAGAAATGTAACTAATACATATGAATAACTGTAACTGCTCTCTGAAGTATTGCACAGATATATCCAGAATAACTGTGGTGCTAAATTAGACCAACTGATTTGTAAGGCCATGTTAGATTTTTTTTTATATCTCACAAATGTCCAGGCACAAATAAAGAGTGAAACAATTCATTCCCACACATTTTTGTAGTAATGATTCCTCGCTTTACTTTCAAGTTTTTAAATACTTTTTTTCTTTTTTTTAATATCATTGCTGATAATCACTTAGCTATATGCTGTATCAAGTTACATTTCATATGACAATAAATATACACCAATGTAATAATATTAAAGCATTAGAGAATATGAAGATATTCATGTATCCATGCATAAGAGCTGAAGGAGACCAATAAAAGAAGGAAGTATTTGTAAAGTTTTAAAGTTGTACATCAGCCATTTTCTGTCCCTCTACATACAAGGAGAGCTCCAGAATGTGTGAGAACAGATAAAAAAATGACTCAATTGACTGAAGAGCAACACTTTTTTATAAGCTTTTGCCTAAAGCAGAAGGGAAGCATATATTCCTGTATAGATAACTCATGTCTCTGGAGTTTAAGGGCCATAAGCTGCAAGAGTCATTTTTATGATATCATTTTTCTTAATCTGGTTAATATTTGAATAGGAGATAAATAGTCTTATAATGAATAATAATAATTATCACATAAATAATTGCTTAAAGCAATTTTTTGGCTCTCATGGAAATTAGGACATCTAAGTTATCTTAAAAATAAAGAGATTATGACATAATATAAAAAAGGAAAAGGATTTTGAAGGAACGTCTAAAAACAATGAAATAGTGTCAAAGATTATATGTTAGTTGTGCTTGGGTTTAATGTTGCTAATTGAGACATGATGGCATACTGGAAATACTTCCTAGACTTTTATATATATATTTTTATATATGAACTCATAAATTAATGAAAATTTAAGCTTCTGAGGAATATATACACTTCTGTTGAAAACTGTTATTTTTGCTTAATAAAAAGATGTACAAATGCAGACTGAAGCATGTAAACAGAACTGAGATAAAATAGTACATAAAATGAGGAATTACGGATACAAAATATGTGTCTTAATGTTTAAATAGCAAACTGCAAGATATAGAAAATTACCATTGAACTGCTGTGCTCACAACATTCTCACTTAAAGATGCAACTACAACATCAAAAGTAACATTACAGTAGCAGTGTGGCTATCGATGTGCTCCTTGCCTAGAGAAGGTAATATTATATTTATATAGCTATCTTTTTCCTTTCATTTTTTTTTTTTAATGCGCACAAAATATTTTCCTTCAGAAGAAATCATGAATCATATGTGACAGCTGTCAGTTACACACTTCTAGAAGACACTTAGATACCATATTGATGGAAGCACTCCAAGAAGCTGAAGAGAACAATCCTGTGCTACCAGAAAAACCAACATGCTGGTCTAGTAAGTGTTTTCAGAATCTTAATATTTGGGAATTTGTAACTTAACTCACAAACAAACACATGCCACTCATAGGATATTGTCAGTAGAAAGACATGGTAATTTTAAACTGGGTCACTGATAGTAATTTAAGGAGAAAAAGAAAAGAATTTAACATGCTCACATGTGTAAAGATACTATGACATTGAAGTATCTCTCTTAATTTGTTAAAACACGGTAGAAATCATAAAATCATCTAATCATATTTATCCATTCTAGTGTCTAGTAATATATGCAATTTAGAAGCTACATTTCAGAAGCTTGACAGAAAATTTGACTTCAAGATTCAGTTTCTGACATATGTGGAGGTCTTATCTGGGTACTCCTTGGAGCTCATTTTGGAAAGTATGCAGCTGTATAGTTTCTCAACTTACACACCAGTTCATCTCATTCACTCATTCACTGTCTGCTACCAGCTCTTCATGTGATACCACAATACATCGTGCAGAAGCAGGGATGCTCCATTTGTGAGACACTCACTGATGGTAGAGAAACATCAAATCTCAGGACACTGCTTCTGCCACTTTAATAAGCAAAATTTTCCACCTTTGTAGGGGTTTGCAAGAAACAGCAACAATCTCCCTGTCCTTTCAAGCGGCTCTGAAAGATCGTGGCAAGATTGTACAAGAAGGATTAAGCACATCTGAAACTGTAAGAAGCTTTTTTTAACTTGGCAGTGTGACTGCAAGACTTTGTCCTATCAGTCCAGAAAGAAACTGAAACCAGAGAAATAGAAAAGACTCCAGAGCAGCAAGGAAAATATTCTGTACTCAGAAACCAGTGGTCAACAAGCATACTTGCTTGCTTCTTATGTCTTTCAGTCAGATTCTGCTTAAAGGAAGCCTTTGTAGCAGCTGCCCAAATGTGAAAGGTGTTACAAAATTTTAGCTCTTTTTTTCTCCTGTTCCCCTGCTGTGGCGTGTGTCCAGGTGGGCAGAACTGGGGGAATGAGGACAAGTAGCATCATGCATTGTGGAAACAATGGGGAAAAGAAACAGGGAAAAATCCTTCCTCTCTTCCAAATCATCTCTGGTTTTAAATGTGTAACTACATTGCTAGGTCCACCCAATGTAAACAAGTAGGAGTTAAGCCACCTTTTGTTGCCATGGGGACAAATACTATGACTCCTTTGGGAATGATGCAAATGTTTAGAGCAATGTTGACATGAGAGTACCACAGCACCCTCATCTCCTCCACAAGTTGATCTGAGCTAGTGATTTCTTCTCTGGCACTTCCCCTCCTCATCTTCCCACCATGTTTTGACCCTAACTCTACCTTCCTGTCACATTTCTTCCAGTGGCTCATATCAGTCTTTGGTAAATCAATTCAGATCACTGACTAGACAGAAAGCGAACACAAAAAATCATGAATTATGTTCTCCCCAGTGCAGTAAACTAAGCTGGCTCATGGAGGTGTCAGACAAATGCCAGAATGGGTACTGGAGGGAAACAAACAAACAAACAAACAAACAAAAAAAAGGTTGAAGGCAGAAGGAAGAACTGCTTCTTTTTCACCAACTCAGCTCTCTTGTCCATCACTGTGAGCTTGTCAACTAGCCTGTGAGCTAATGGCAAATTGAAAGGATCCTACTGTGATAGTATATAACCAAAATCAGAGCTTTCCAAAACATTCAGAGAAAAGGAACCAATTGCAATGACACATCCACAGGTGTATATGACTACCTTGTGCAGTGAACTGGTATTTTCCCTCATAGGGAAAAAGATCTGTAGAGCTAGATCCTTAGAGCGACTGCCAACAAAGAACTTTGTATGGCTTTTTTATCCTAAAGAGTCTAAATATTTCAAAAGAAATGTGCTTAGAGTTGCTCTCTGCCCACCTCATCTGCCTGGATTTAACTTTACTAGAAACACTACAAAGAGAAAGGAAAGTACATCTGGCTGGTCACACAGACGAACTTGATGGGAAAAAAAAATCTAACAATTTCCATCTCCTTCTTCATTTGAGGAAACCAAATTATTAGAACTGTTTTTATTATCTGGAAAAACAGAAATGAAACAAACATTTTTTTTCTTTTTTTTTTTTTGTGACAATTTGGCTTGTTTTTTTATTTTTTTATTTTTTAAACAACAAAGTATATTTTTCAACATATTTTAATTTTCTTGTAAAAGTAAGAGAGAAGGAGTGAAATTGTCACAACTGAACTATATGGGCAAATTATCTGTTTCAAAAAAAGATACTTTTAACACTGAAAATATGTTTCGAATATTCAAAGAATTTCTACCAATGTTAAGCAGGTCATGACTGAGTACCAGCTCACAATGATGTAACATTTTCTGTATTTACATGCCTCTATTTTCTAGCCAATTGCAAAGAGTGCCAGAACTTGTCTGCTTAGTCTCAAAATGGTCAAACCAAATATTTGTTGTGAAAGATTTGTAGGACTAAATTACTTTTCCATGCTAAGTTGCCATGCTTAGCATTAAAAGCTACATAACATTCGTCTAGAATATCAGTGTTCTCCTAAAAAAAGTTTATATCCCTGGAATGAGTTTCTGCTCTGTGTCATCTCATCGGGTGAGATGTGGGAGTGTAGACGAGCCCAAGAGTTTAGGAGCCGGGTAACCATCATGGTTTTCCATCAGCTCAGGGTCAGCGTGCAAAGGAAGGAAGCAGGTGAGTTGGCAGGAGATCAGCAAGGAATTAGCTGTAACTTTATCAAAACTGGATCAACTCTGGAATACTTCACTATCAGTTTTGATAAAATGACATTCTTTAGCAGAGCAATCCTTTTAGGTTTGCATTCAGGTGAGCATTCAGGCCATCTCTACAACAACTAGACAAGTTCAGCTGAAGTGGGGACCCTTAAAATCTCTTTGGCATTTTCTCTTCATTCTATCACATCCATCCAAAAGCTCCATGTGTCTTTTTGACCTTTCTGCTCACTGAGAGGTTCAAAATGGTACACGTCAGCCACATCTATTCCCACCTGCTCCTAGTTACCTGTGCTGGTGTGACTTTACTGGACACTTGGATTAGCTGTCCACAACTCCTCTGCCGCAGTGACCTCCAGTGGGAAGGAGCAGAAAATAGAAAAGTGTGCGGATGACAAATCTGCACTGCCAAATGCAGAAAGATCAGAGAAGATGCCTGACTCTTGGCAGCTGTGGGCAGGAATAGGGGAAGAAACTTTCACTGAAGAAACTGTGAATCACAGGCATTGTTTGAACAAGATGGCCTTAGGAGGCCCAAGGTTCATGCCAACACAAACTTGGAGAGTCACACTTGCTCTGGGTCTCATAGTTAAGAAAACAAATTCCTGTTCCAGTGTTGGTTATTTATGGCACTAGTTTTTAACACTCCTCAGATCCCCAGAGGCCAAAAGAACCTTTCATAACCATTATATCCAACTTAATTCAAACTCAGAATTCCATTTTTATCCATAGATAAACTGGAAGTAGAACCAAAAAACCCTGGCCACAGTTTTGTCCCCCAGTGAAGTGGTCTCTTCTCCTTGGAGGTCTCTACCTGCTTCTTCTCTCCTATGTGTTGAAAATGTGATTTGTCCTGCCTGGGTGCTTGCAGGGTCAACCATTACTGCTACTTCTACCATCTGAGCATAGGAGATAGATTTTGTCCCTCCTCCACTTTTCTTGTCTCTGGGTATGTTCAGTGAAGAAAATGGGGGGTTGATGCTGGTTTCAGAAGATGCTCAGACTATTATGAAACCTCTGATTGTTGATGCCCTTAACATTATTTGTGAATCACCTATGAGGAGTTTTATGGGATTTGTGCTGCTGACAGTGCTTGACATGAATGTTCCATAAATTAATATAACATTGTAACACGGTATTTGAACTATAGTTTACATCCCATTTGGTATAACAAAACTACATAAATGTTACAAAGAATAAAATTGGCCCCAAACACCTACAAATTTCAGTATGTTCAACTTCTGCAGTTAACACGTGCTTTTTCTTATGCTTAAGCCATTTACCAGTTCTAATACCCAGCCTAATTTCTAACTGACTGTAGTCTTCCTGCAGTTTCTCACTGTATCATTTTGCGGCTGTTTCCTTTCTGTTTAATATTTGCTTATTTTAGTTTAAATCCCTGGAGCAGAACCCACAAACCAAACAAATACTCACAGAAAACAGAGAGCAGCTCAAATGTCCTTGGAGACACTCAATTTTTTGTTTGCTACCATTTGTCATCCTCTGCTCAGAGAGAGATCAACAGTTTTTAGCGCACAGATCAATATTCTCTTAACCCAGACCTAATCTAAAGAGAGTTTCCCCAGGTTTCACCTTGGCCTACTCCTATGTGCCATAGTTGCCCTTTTTTTCAGCAATAATTTTGTCTGTGTAAGACAGCAATTTTTCATCCTTTGGTCAAAACTGGTGACAAAAGAGGGAATAATGGTTCCTGACATATCAAATGATAGATTTGACACATGGCATGCTGAGCTGGGAGCTTTCACGTGCCAAAGTAGAAAGACAGATAAGCAGCCTAATGGCCCTCCTGACATTGCTGCCTCTTTTTTTTTTTTTTTTTCCCTGGTACACCAAAACAGGCTCTGCTATTTTTTTTTTATTTTTTTATTTTTTCCTGGAGAAGTTTTTTTTGCTATAACTCTGGGCAGGAAGCAAGGAAATGCTCTCTACTCCAGCCCAAAATAAACGTTTCCCTGTCCTGTAAAATGATCAATCTATGCCCTTTTCCTCCAGCACAGTAAGGGCAATACAACATGCTGCTTGAGGAAATACTAACAAATATAGCCAGTGAGAGGGAAACAGATGGGACTAAGAAATTAAACCAGCAGATTTCTGGAAGGTATTCAAAGAGGAGAGTTTATAATACTGAAACAGAACTGCTCTTTAATTTTTTTTTTTTCTTAAAGCAATGATCATGAAGATTTACCTTCATCAGGGCTCTCATTCTTTCTGCTAAATCCCCCTGCAGACTGATAAGAAAGGCCCATTTTATTATCATTCTGGTAAAAGTAAATCACATTTCCCAAAAGCCAGTGCCAGCCTGGGTACAGAAGTCCTGCAAGCTTCTCTACCTTTGGTACCCTGGGACAAACACAGCACTCTGTGCACCACAGGGCATGGCTCCAGGCATGGGATCGTGTTACATTTTTACACACAAAAGCTTCTTTCAGAATCTAAACTAACAAAACAGGAACAACTTTTATTTCTCTATGGTTTCCTTTGGAGCATGTGTTCACATTTAAAAACCTGACCTATGTGTCATTTGCTTGTATTCAGAGTTATTTGTATTGCTTTGGTATTACAAAGCGACAGCCAGTCCTAACCTTGCTTGCTTACCAACGGCCTATGGACTTTGGCAAAATAGTGTTTATCCTCCTCCAGTACCGGTTCATAAATTCTTTTTCTCCCACTTTCTTTTTTTTCCCCTCCATTTCCACATTCAATGGCCAGGGAGTGGTGTTAGCAGACAGCTGATTATTCTCCACAGTAACAGTTCTATGGACATTTTAAATTTGATCCAATAAAGGAAGAAATCAAAACAAACCCAAGATAAATATTTTACTCACAAGGTCATCAAACACTGGAATCTGATGTTTGTCACCCTGCATTTAGAAATATCACAGTGTTTGAATGTTCTGGGTTATTTCTTTACAATTTTCATAAATGTTTAAATATACATGTTACGCAGAGGGAAACATTATATGTATATAGATCAAAAGCTTTTTCTTCTTTCTTTCTTCCTTTCTTTCTTCCTTTCTTCCTTCCTTCCTTCCTTCCTTCCTTTCTTTCTTTCTTTCTTTCTTTCTTTCTTTCTTTCTTTCTTTCTTTCTTTCTTTCTTTTTCTTTCTTTCTTTTTCTTTCTTCCTTTCTTTCTTTCTTTCTTTCTTTCTTTCTTTCTTTCTTTCTTTCTTTCTTTCTTTCTTTTTCTTTCTTTCTTTCTTTCTTCTTTCTCTCTTTTTCTCTCTTCCTTTCTTCCTTTCTTCCTTATTCCTTCCTTCCTTCCTTCCTTCTCTATTTCTCTCTGTCTCTCTTTCTTTCTCTTTCTCTCTCTTTCTCCCTTTCTGCCTTTCTGCCTGTCTTTCTGCCTTTCTTTCTGCCTTTCTGCCTTTCCATGTAATTTTCTTCTCCTTTTCCTTTTTTTCTTTTTTTACCCTTTCCGCTAATGAAAAACATTTTCCCTATAAATACGTACTTCGGAATGTTCTATGGTATTTTTCACAGTTTCTACATTTTTGACATTTCAGCCAAACCGGCCAGTAGTAGAAAATCAGATTGAATAATAACATTTAATTTTTATCATATTGTCCACCAGTAATCAGGAAGAGAGAGAGACACAGTCTTTTAAAGTACAAAACCAAACCAAAGGATCAATTAAACATTGAACCAAATAAAAATTTGTTATTAAAATCCTTTTGATTGCATAATCTGAGAAAAAAATGCATCACTGAGGTATAAAAAGGTCAAATCTTGGATGCACAAGTTCCAAAGAGAAAGCAACCATTATGAGTTATTCAAAAAGGCATAAATAAAATAATTAGGCTTTAGTAACACCTCTTTATGAGAAAGTCTATTTCACTAAACATGGTGAATCACAACACTGTAGAATAAGGCATGGTGAAGCACGCTGAAACTATTTCTGACTTGCAGTGTGCTCTCCTAAAAATAAAGTGTAGCTATGGCTAAATATACTGTAAATGAACTATATAAAACAGATTTCAGCTTAGTAGACAAATGTAAATATTGTTAAAAGACAGCCTCTTGCTTCCCTTATAATAAACTTACTGCAAATGACTAGGTTGTGATATTGTTTGCTTCAACAAGGGCTGCAAATATATGTTATTTGTCAAAATATTCTGATTTATCAATTTGGTTCAAACAAAAAACACACATGAGAATATAAAGAGTTAAGATGATGTTTCTTGTTGTAGAATTAATCAGATTCATATTAGCAGTAGTAAATGTCATGTTGGCACCTTTTCTTTCTCACACATTACAGTTTCGAGTCTTTGCTATGAGGAAATAATGAAGTAAAGATATGCAGTGCCATATACCATGCATCTTTTTTGTCAGTCTGCATAAGAAATGAATTGTATCTGCTACTAAGGAGGTCATGGGGGCAGCAAGTTAAGAAGAATACTTAAAGAAAGGACATGTCAAAGGAAACAAGAACTTATTTTTTCAATACTTTCTAACAAGTACTGCAGTTTGGGGGAAATTAAATACTCATAATAAATACCCACCTATCCTGAAAACATTTATTGCCTTTCATTGCTGCAAAGTTAACCCTGGTGACCAAATGACCTTGAAGTCCCCACTGCAAACTCACGGAGATCAATAAAAATAGTCTAATGTTACAAGTCCTAAAATTCATGCTTCAGTAGTAGTGCGAACAGCAGGAAAATACTGCTTTATTGGGAAGATAAAAACCTGAGGACTGGAAAAAGATCATGCCATATGAGATGTACATCTCATAAGGTTATCCCACAGTGCACTTCTTTTTATCTTTTTTCTTTTCTCTCTTTCTTTTTTTTCTTTTTGTGCTTTTTTTTTTATCCAAATGCCATATTTCATAGTTAAGGATGAAAGGTAAAAAATGGGAAAAAAAAATTCATTGCCAGCAAGAAAAAAACTGTTTTTGACAGTTGGATGATGCTTGTGTCTTGTGGTAAATTTTCAGCTTTGCCTACAAACAGAGCCTTTCCTTCCAGCAAACGGTACGCATATCTTAAGCGTGGAGTTAAGGCAGAAGCAAGCTATTGGTGTGCCAGATATTGCATCAAAATTACAAAATGCATTTTAATTTTGTGCAATGACTAGGAATTAATGCCAAGTGTACTGTCAGCATGATTGCCTGAGATATAGCAGCCTCCACTGCCTTCCGTCCTGTAGGTGCCACTGCTGCGAAGTGGAGCTTCTGAAGAGAACTAGATGAAGAGGCATGAAACAGATGAAGAGATGTGGGTTTTTAGAAATGAAAGACCCTCAGCATTCTTACTTACTCTATGGACACTTTCTCTCACTCTGACACTGCATAGGAGCTTATCATTTATTTATTTATTTATTTATTTATTTTAGCTTGAGGTCAAAATAGTATAGGGAAGCCTTAGTAAAAGGAAAAAATGAGGGTTTTAGAGGCATTAAATGGTTAATAGAAAAAGTGATTTGTTGTTGTTGTTGTTAGACTAAATATGAAAGAGGTGGAAGAAAAAACACACTCCATTAAATGTTTACCAGAAACAAATCTATTTTTCCACTGTCTTCCTATTCAATTCATACCCTTCCCTGTACCTTGAGAAGCTGATCAGAATGGAGATAGAATGGATATAGAAAGGAGAGGGTAGACTAAAGACACATTATTCTAAAATAGTTGCCGCTTCCCTAATTTCTACATTATAAAACATATATTGCAGTTTTTTTGTATTTTTTTTTTTTTGTCCTCCCTGTTTGGGGGGAAGTGAGAGGGGTTTCCTCTGTATGTGGTTTGTACAGAAATTTTATGATACATATATTTGGTTATAAACATCAAAACTTCTCCCAGGAATATATTACATTTACTACCACAAGGTTGTCATCTTGGGCTATCAGAGAAATTCAGCCATGCCAGAATAACTTTGCCCTGATGACAAGATCATTCACACAGTAGGTAGGACATCAAGATTCACATTTCTGCTGAATTTCACTTTGACTGAGGAACCAAACTACATCCCATTTTTTGCCATCACCATCAAGTCATATAGAGACTGCTGTGCCCTAAGCACCTCTACTGGAGCTGTTTCATTTCCTATAAATAATTAAAACAACAACAACAAAACCCAGCAACACACATACAAAAAAACCAAACCAACAGAGTGCCGTACTTGGAAAGATGGCTTAATTTAGTGGTGTAAAACTAATGACCAGAAGTTCTTTGTTTCAGTCAGTTAGATAACATATTTGCTCACACTTAAGATATTTCAGAGATTTTTACTGCACTCTGAACTACTACATTGAGCTGTGCACAAAGAAAATCTATATATGAAAAACTATTTTATAGACTCAAATGAACCTATATGGACCAGACAATTACTGAAATTGGCATGCTAATTACAAGCAGGCAGATGGCAGAAATATGATTTTTTTTTCCTTGATTCTTTTGTGTTCCACCATTCTTCCACAGGTCCAAACTGACGGACAAGTCCATCAAACTAAAGAATCTGTAGATCTCTCCAGCTGAAAAGTGTTGCTTAGAAACATCAGAAGGAGCAATTTTCTCAAATAAGAAGAACATAAAAACTCACAATTCACATCTGGGGTGTATTGGATGGCCAGGTGGCCAGCTATAGTTAACTGTCAACACTTTGCATTTTCCTTTGCCATTGGCAAAGTTTGCACTCAGCCGTGAGAGTATAATATGAATAAACTAAAGCATGATGCCTCAATATCTTAATGGCTTGTTTTTGAAAAGTCAAGGATCCCACCCCACCCCCAAGTTTCCTCAGTACTTATGACACTCATTAGCTTACACCTTGCCAAACAGTATTAAGAAACAAGTAACTTATGGACCTTCTTGACATGAATATATCAAGCTTATAACACCTTTTAGTCTATTATTTTCTGCCTCTATCATGATAAATTGAGACCTGACCAGTTTATGCTACTGCTGTTTCATTCTAACAACAAATCATTTCCAGTATAGAACAACAAATGTCCATTTTGACAGTTATCTCCATCTTTATTTATATTAAATAGTACATTATTCCACAAATAAAGTAAAACACTGTTCAGTGTATGAGCATCCTAATCCTCCCCTATTTCTACTTTTCTCTTGAAAACTGCAAATATTCAGTAGTTGTATCTTGCCTCTAATATGCTTCTCCACATTGCTTTTGCTCACACATTCCTTAAATAAGAGCAAGGAGCATGGAGGCTGTTTTAAGGAAATATGATAAAATATTTTCAAATACAATAAAGCATTTTCAAAACTCTAACAGCACCTAATAGGAAATTAATTATTTGGAAATACCTTCTTTCTTCACCACCTCATGGTGTTTCGCACATTAACAAGCAATAGTTCATTCTTCTTTTGGAAGAGAAATCATGGTCAGAGCTTGTCCTTTTATAAGATCATGATAAATGGAATGCATGGCCTTTGCCTGATTTAGTGTATATATACAATCGTGCTGGCTTTGGTTGGGGCAGAGATAATTTTCTTCACGGTAGCTCATATGATGTTATTTTTTGGATTTATGATGAAAATAATGCTGATAACACACCAATGTTTTAGCTGCTGAGCAGTGCTTACACAGAGTCAAGCACTTTTCTGTTTCTCCCACTGCCCCTCCAATGAGTAGGCTGACAGTGCACAAGAACCTGGGAGAGGGCACAGCCAGCACAGCTCATCCAAACTGAAAAATTCTATACCATATGAAATTGCGCTCACCACTACATCTTTCATCTACATTCCTTTCCTTTCCTTTCCTTTCCTTTCCTTTCCTTTCCTTTCCTTTCCTTTCCTTTCCTTTCCTTTCCTTTCCTTTCCTTTCCTTTCCTTTCCTTTCCTTTCCTTTCCTTTCCTTTCCTTTCCTTTCCTTTCCTTTCCTTTCCTTTCCTTTCCTTTCCTTTCCTTTCTTCTTTTCTTTTCTTTTCTTTTCTTTTCTTTTCTTTTCTTTTCTTTTCTTTTCTTTTCTTTTCTTTTCTTTTCTTTTCTTTTCTTTTCTTTCTTTTCTTTTCTTTTCTTTTTTCTTTTCTTTTCTTTTCTTTTCTTTTCTTTTTTCTTTTCCTTCCTTCCTTCCTTCCTTCCTTCCTTCCTTCCCTCCTTCCCTCCTTCCCTCCTTCCTTCCTTCCTTCCTTCTTTCCTTCCTTCCTTCCTTCCTTCCCTCCTTCCCTCCTTCCCTCCTTCTTTGTTAAACTGTCTTTATCTCAGTCTATGAATTTTCTAAATTTTGCCCTTCTGATAAAGAAGCTGTGTGGTGCTTAGCTGCCTACAGGGGTTAAACCATAAAACCCCAGAAATACTGGGCATGATCTAGCCCTAAGAGTATTCTCAATATTTTTGCTTTTTATCATTCTTAGCCAATAGATATTGTATTTCATTTGGATATTGTAACAGACTTAGTCCTGAGGGGGAAAGAAGAGAGAATTATGAAGCTAACACTGATCATTTCTACTTCTACTTTGTGAGAGCTAGAAGATACCCAGTGCTTCATAAAATCAGTTTTTACAGATTCTATCTATCATCAACTGTGAACAAAATGAGCCATCCAGATGAACTTGAAGTAATGGTAGATGGTCTGCAATTTATTTCCAGATATTTCATGATCTATCTTAGGTCTAATCTGCTAAGTGATAAAAACTGAAAAAGATTAGGCATTCACAGAGGCAATGGAAAGAATTTAAAACAAAGGTGGGCATTTCATCCATAGATTTATAAGAGTGAATAAATGTTCTGGATGTGTTCTTTGCATGGAGCTACCTAGGCAAAAAGTAATAATTTGCTAGCAAAGCCAAAAAGATGCAGATAGGAAAATACAAGTATTCCCATAGAAGAAAAAATATTTAAATATTTTTCAGTTGCTTTAAGTTTTTCTACAAGTTAGCATAGTGATTTCAGCTGAGACTCAATTTACTAAAAGTAATCTTTTCAGAGATTAATTCTTTGAAAAATCATTGCATTTCACATTCTTCATAGAAATATTTTAGAATTGAAGCAAAAGAGAACCGATGGACTGAGAAGCATTTTGCAAACCTACTCAATTAGACCATGTTAGGAGACATGTCTGCCTGGATGGAACATTCAAAGAAATTAACTTAATAATTTAGTAGAAACATAAGATATATGAAGGTATTGTTAAGTGAAGTACTGTTAGGCCCCTAAAATTAGAATAGAAATACCTAAACAACAGTAAGTAATGCTGTTGAATCTTCAAAACATATTCAGGTTCTTCTTTTTTACCCACCTCCTGACAAATACTTCTGGTTTTGACAGAAATACTAGGAAAAAAAGCTTTCTTGTGTTATTATGGGGCTTTGACTAGAAACTGAAATGATGGAAATTCTGCAAGAAAGCCTGTTATACAGTCTCGGAGAATTCAGATAAGGATCCAAGAATTCAAACCAAATCCAAATGCTGAACCTTTTGAGATACACTACGTTTTGAAGAAGAGTGACTTTATTCTGCCAGATGGGTCTTTGAAATGCTCTGCAGTGCCCACATGACTCATCAACAAAATTTATTTGGCTAAAGAAGCAGTCAGGGAATATACTGTACTATACTGTACATGGTCCTTCTAGGACAGCTCCAGCTGGAGCCTTAGGCAAGATTTATGGAAATGGAAATCTTAGGAGCCATCGCGCCTTTTCCTTTCATTTGCTATGTTGCATCAATGAAATGATCATCTGCAATGTTATCACATGAAGGCAAATGTACTTGGTGGTGGCATATCCCTCCCTCCCGCCCCCCCCCCCCCCCCCCCCCCCCCCCCCCCAGAAATGAGAGCAGCTGCACAGTGGGGAGGTGAGCTCCATGAAGAGTCAGACCAGGCGGCTGAGGAAGGAAAAAAAAACATGTCTAGAAATCAGGAGAGGCTACCAAGACAACAGTCAGGGTGCAGAAAAATAGCATAAGTCTGTGCTCTGTGGCTTTGGGAGAAGGCAACAGGGCCATGTAGTGGCACTGGGAAGTTCTTGTAAAATTCCGTGCAGATAACACTGTTCTCCCATTACCAAATTTTCTATTCCTTTTCTTTCTCAATTAGTGATAGAAATATTTAGTACCTTTCCACCTCTCCAGTGTTTCTCTCAGCATTAATAGTGAGGGTAGGGCATCCTGGAGATCTCTGACAAGGAGACGTCCTTTCAACAGTACGAAAGCCTCAGTGGGCTGCTTTAGATATACTGTAGGAGTGGAGGTGGGATTTCTACATTATGTTAGTGTTTCCTAGCTCACGTGGAGAAATAAAAAGAGGGAGGAAGGTTATTACACAGCTGGCAAAGTGCTCTAAGAGTTTTCCAGAGTAATCCTGGGGTAAATGTTAGGGAATGGAGATGGCAGGTGCATTCTGCAGCACTGCACCACCAGCCCTATTTCGCCTTACTTCCACACTTCCATGTCCACAGTGGGGAAGCTGGGGACAAGGTCTTGGCACTATGTCTCCAGGAGGTCAGAGGAGATCTCTCTGGGCATTGCTGTGTCAGTGGCATGTACATGTACATGTACAGGATGGCATAGCTGAGCATGTTACCAGCTAGTCCCTGCGACTAACGCAGAGAAATTTAAGAAACAGACGATGCATGTTTTGCATATTTGAGGCAAGCCGAGAAACAATTTTTGCCACTAGTAAACACAACCATCCTCTTAACTATGGAAGATAACACCAGAGTGATTATATTAAATCCTTAGGCTCAGTGTGTATACTTATGAAGAATAAATAGGTGAAGAAAGGAACGAAGATCATTTGCTGAGATTTAGTAAGTCAGTTTGTTAAGTAGGTACCCTTCAGAAATTCATTTATCTGATAAGTAAAATATGAAGTAAACATTAGAAGGGCTAGAAGGATTGGCTAGCAATGAGAGTTTCCTGACCCTATCCTAAGCTTTTATGCGATCTGTTTAACATTCTTTGTTTTAAGGAAATGTAAGGTGTGGCAAGAGGCACTGAAGTAAGAAGAGTAATACAAAGGAGAAATTTTTAGTTTTTTATAAAGAGCAAAGACCTGATTTCATGTTTCACAATTTGCACTTTAGCTTAAGTCTTTTCAAGAATGTTCCTGTTGCAAGGAAAAGGCTGGCAACTGAGAAACTTCTCTTCTCATGTAATCTGAAACTGACATTTCCATGAAGCTATTGTTTCAATGTTTGAAGAATTTCTGTCCCAGTAGGGGACCACAGCAGGTCATAACATAGACCCTAATACCCTGAGAGGGGATATCAATCTTTAGGTGTCCCAAGCTGAGCAGCTTTAAGACATCCATTCCCATGGTCATCACTAGAAACACTGTTTTATTTTGTCCTCTTCTAATATTATGCATGCAAAATTATATTTCTTTGTAATTTAGTGCTGAACATGTAATAACTTCATCTTTAAATAAATAAAAAAATAAATAAACTTCATCTTTAAGTAAAATAACTTCATCTTTACATTTTACAATTCAAATGTTCCTACTAATTTGAAGTACCATGTAAAACCTGGTACTTCACTGAAGATTTTACAAAACTACCACAACAATTAACATTTCATTGTTGTGTGAAAGAAAAAAAGCTAATATAAAGCACTTTCAGAGAGAAAATAAGTATATGTATACTTATGTGTATATGTATAAGTATATATAAATCACAGCACATAACACCTACAAGTCAGAAGAAATATTAGGTGCTAATCCACTTTCCTATTCCCATGTAACCTACTCAGAAATAAATCATGATGTATTGAAAGTCACATGCAAGAATGAATGAATTCGATCACAGTGACTTGAAGGAAGATCTTACGGCTCTTCTTGTATTTACTTACTATTTTTTAAACACTGTCAATATTTTTCTTGCCTGTTATCTATATGTGAGGTTATGTGCTTTACAATGAGAAAGAATTAGGAAACACCTTTCTGTCTTTGTATTTCATTTGATATTGCTTAATTCTGTTGAAGCTAAAAGGTATTTCTGAGAATCCATGAGAAACATTCTAGCATTAAGAACAGAACAGAATTCTAATGGAGTACATAGTAAGTGAGCAGAATTAAATAATTTACAGGGTATGTAATAATATACTTTAGGTTTTGAGAAGATATTAAACAGAGGTCTTTCAGGCCTAGTAGATAGTTGTTTTTTTTTTTTTTTTTTTTTTTTTTTTTCCAGTCTGAATCAAAGTAATTCTGGTTTGTCTGTTGTCTTTGTGTAAACTTTTAATCTGCAGTGCTAGCTTGCCTCCAGCAAATTATGTCTATAGGATGTTTTACAAACTGCATAATTCTAGAGGCACTCTGAAATGTCTTTATCCAAATAATACACAGAAAACAAACCAACCAACCAACCAAACAAACTGTTACTTGAGAAAGAATCAGAGATATAAAAGCATTATAAAACATTTTTAGTAAAAACCCTTTAAAAAAAAAAAAAAGGAAATTTTAAAAAGTGATCTAACTAATTGCTGCATTAATATAACTCATGCATATTACCAGGGTTGGAGTGGAAAGATGTCTCAATAACACTGTCAATTAACAGAAACTGTTTAAGATTAACCCTAAGGCCATACTTTAAAAACTTCACTAAACAGTATAATACAAAACAGTGTATTAATTATAACTGGTCAGGAATCTTTTTCATGAAGTACTTTTTTTTTTTTTTTTTTTTTTTTGGTCAGAAATATTCAGTTCATCAAAGCATGTCACAACAATTAACCTGTTTAAAAAAAAAAAAAGTCAACAAACCAACTCAAACTAGCAAAAACTGACACCTGGATCCATTTGTTCAGGTCCTGCAATAGAATTCCCTGCCAGAGAACAATGCCTGGCAGTCAGGATACTTAGGATACTGAAGACCCAGGTTTAATCCTCTTTTATTTTCTTCATGTTCCATGTTAATATCTATGTCCAAACGTTACTGTGACCATGCTGAAGTTGGCTTCTTTATCAAAATTTTTCAACATTAAAGGCATGACTGCAGCAAGATCTTGACGTTAAGAATGATGTGGGGTGCACGCTCTAGCCTCAGGAGTAGGGTCTCATTGCTTTGGGGTAGTAAGGAGCAATCATTATAACATTATATCTCAACCGTGTCCTGAACAACTCGCATGAGAGTGCTGGATTTCAGTCTCTCCGAGATGGGGAATTTCATATCACACCATTTTCAAATTCTTTATCATTTGATGCTACTGTTTGACTGCTGCTGTGTTCACAAATGTTGAAGAAAATATATTTTTGATTAATGTAGTGGTTTTATAGTCATCCTTTTAACTAGGTATATATCTCTTACATCTCACCTTACTACTATAAAGTTCTGCTGAGCACTGGCTATTTCAGTTAACTGAATGAATGCCAAGAATAAATTATTAAATAATTCTTGCAATTCTTATAGGAGATATTGAATAAAAAGTGATACAATAAGCAGGACCCTGCTTGTGTATATAACCTTACTCACTTCAGCAGTACTTCATCTGAATCTTTGCTTATTCACGGTGGAGTTTCATTAATATCACTTGGTCTCCATGGGTGTGCAGGACTTTGCTCATATAAAACTGTTCTCAGCATGAAAGCCCAATTACATAAACATGCATCTTCCCATAAATTGAAGTAGCATTGGAATAAAGCAGCAGAACAGAAGCTTTCTGTGTAATGCTACAAATGCTTAGTGGTGAATTTGCAGACAGAACTCTTCCTGGGGCAAGACCTGCATTTTTATTATTAATTTTCATGCTGGATAATGTTATTCAGTTTGTGTTCTGAAAAGAACTTTTTAGGATTTCACCATAGTACCAATGGTAAGTCATAAAAACGAATCTTTCTTTTTTTACTGTAAGAATAATCCTGAAAACAAACAAACAAACAAAAACCATGTATGAGTCAGTAATTATTACAATTCTTAAAATCCTAGAAAAGTAATTTAATAACAGCATTGGAAAAAACACTCCACCACAATTTCATTAAGCATTCTTTTACTATAAAATTCTGCTTTTTCAGAATGGGCTATTAAAATTTCTGTTAATTATAGATGAGCCTGAAATAAAACCCTCTGTTTACAACTTACACCACACCATTTTAAGGGTGAGATCTTTATTTGGACCTTGATTTATAAACATTGCTATTTTTAATCTTCTTTTTTTTCATGCTTTGACAATTTCAAAAAGAAAATTCACATTCCCCACCCCCCTCTCCTCCTTCTAATGTCCAACAAGGGAAAGAATGTTCTGGCACTATGAAATTTTTCTTAAAGAACACCATTCCATTTTTCCTAACCTAGAGATTTAACCCTGCAAAATACATAAGACAAGAGTCTCGGAACAAATTTTTTTCAATATAATTTTATAAGTGCTTCAAATAATACTAAGTCACTAGAATTCATTTCTTTATATGGGCTAACTTCAAATATATGCACATTCTACTAATTTTAACTAAGTACTTCATATTAATGCAAAACTACAGCTTTCAGTTCAGCAACTGAATAGTGGTTCAGTCCTTACACGGTAAAAATATAATGTGCTATCATGAAAATATCAATGAATTAATCCCATGCAATACTATAAACCACATAGTAACAGTAATTGCTTAACAGCAATTTAAAGGGCAGTAATTAAAAGAAACAAACAAAATCTTAATCAGACTCATCATTTACTCACCTGTGGTTTTTCATTTGCAAATCAATGTTTGCAGTACACAGTATAATTTATTATTTTGAAACTAACAAAATTCTCAATGTTGTCTAAGAGCTATTCTCTCTCTTTTTTTTGTTATTTTTTTTTTAAATTTTTTTTAGAGTTGAAGGATCTTCCTTGTATATGAAGAGAATTAAAGCCATCTTTAAAATGCCATGTCTGATGTGATGTTGAATAGCAGAATTTTATTAGTTTGAAACAAAAAGGAAAATTCTCCTACACTAACTACAGGGCTCATTTGTTTGAAAGACGGAGAAAAGAGACAGACTGTAGACTCAAAGCAGTTGAAATTATGAAATAGGCTGATTTTATGTTTAAAAGCTGGACTATAAGGGTTGAAATATCAGGACCTGACATTATAAGAGGGTCAATACCAATCAGAAGTATCACAAAATCAAACAAAAGTCTAGCTTGGGTGAGTGAACTCACAATTCAACATGTGGAAATATATTTTGAGAGCATTCTTCCATCCTGCATGATACTATAGTACAGTCCCTGTAAGCATGAAATCTTGTGTATGAAAATATTGGGATACATGGGAAGTTACAAATTACCATGATTTTTATTATTCATGAGTATAAAAATACTCAGCAACTGACTGAGTTTTGGGGTAAACTTAGTCTATCTGGCTCCTGCACCAAGCTTTTAGACAGATCAGTCTTTTTATTTTATTTTAAGATGTGTTGTAATAAGCAGAAAAATAAAGACCTGTAAAGTCATGGAAAGGATCTGTAGAACATTCTCAATTACAAGGGCAACAGCTCGGTGATGATGCATAGTGATTCATAAGAAATGTTGACACATAGCAATGGTCAATACTCAAGAAAATTGGGAAGCCTTGGCCTGAAGTCAAGAATCACACTACATTACTGCTTTATCTAGAGTGGACAGACTAGTCTGTTCCTTGCTCCCCAAGCTTTAAGCAGAAAGGGTGAGTTTAGCCCCTACGGATGACTGTTGCTGTAATCTCCCCATAGTGGTTGGTATGCAGTGCCTTACCTTCCTACAAAGAGGAAGACAAGTTTTCAAGAGAGAAAAAAACACCTCTGCACAGTGCTTAGCTTTGGATGAAGTGAATATGCAAGAAGCTTTCACACTGGTCAGTTAGATTTTTAGCCATGTTATTTGTAAATTGGCCCAGAGTAATTAATGTTCGCAAGCTAGAAAAGTACATTGCTACATTTTACACTGCCATGTGCTATCACAGTGCTCGTAAGTGTGATACTTAAACTTTCCCTTGCACCACACCTGTGATGGCAGTGTATAATGAGCAGGTTTCAGTGGAGTTTGAGAAGTCTGTCTGATTTTGCAAGAAAGCATTTTTCATTGGTGATTTTTGAAAGGAAATGAAACAGAAACAGCTAAATCACAAGCACATGAATGCTATACCAGGCCAAAACAGCCAGAGTTATTATAGCTAGAGGAATTCCTGCTTCAAACTAGTATTACAGAATGTGATAAAATCATCTAACCAAGGAAAGGTCTTGCAATGTCTGAACGCTTGCCACTGTGTAATCCCCACAGCACTGACCAAAAGGAAAAAATGTACTTCAGAGTAATCCTAAGACTGATAAATAATATGAATGGAAAAGGATTCTTAAAAAAAGCAAAAATCTTTCTATCACCCTTTTATTACCAATTTATCCATTCAAAAAGGAAAACACTGTTAAGTTTTTGACAGCATTTTCTATGAGAAAGTTTCAGTCAACACAAGCCACTGTGCCACTGTCTCTAGAAAAGACCCCAGATTAATCTAACTTCTTCTGCAATAAGAAAAGGTACAGTTCAGATAAAGGTGTAGTACCTGAAGTCAGTAACTGGTAATTCAGTGGGGATTTTGTCATTAAATTCAATGGGAAGGAAAAATAAAGGAAGTTCAGGAAGAAAACACAGACTTTTCCTGCTTCAGCTCACACAGTTCAGAAGAATTTTAAGCCAGTGGAGAATGTTTATTTCCATTCAATGATCTTCAGCACAGCATCTCTCAATAATAGAATGTAAGCCAGGATAGCTGTCCAGCTTTACCTTTACATTTCCATGCCACTAGCAATCAGTTTTCCATATTTTGTTGACCAAACATACATTTTCTCGCCTTACATTTGTAGCCATCTATTCTAGATATGAAAGACTGAGCCCCTTAGGGAGTGCCATAGCAAACATTGAAGTACATCCTCAGAAACTAGGAGGGTAAGTATCACACTTCCAGAAATAAGTGTCCCATGATTAATAAAGCTGAGATAGAGTGCTTTCTGAACACCTTTCTTCCACAGCACAGTCTCACAGTCTGAAGTCCAAGAGGCAAGAGAAAACCTGCAGGGTGAAATTAGAATACCTGAACTACAATATGACTTACAGATCAGATTTGCAGTTTTAGCTGATTAATTACTTTTTTTTTTTTTTTTTTTTTTCCTAGACAGGTTTGCTTGTCTATTTGGAATATCTTTTAATTTCAGGGTGGGTCTTTAAGAATACTCAGTATTATAAAAGGGTGTGCATAGACTGTCATAAAGTGAGTACAAAATATGCAAAGTTATTACTATTACCCAACAAGGTAATTTTTTCTTTATTTATTTACAGGAAGGAATGCTTACCTAATACTGTAACACAACATTTAATCCTTTTCTCTTACAGTATCTGAAGGCTGCTTAAATTTCTCCAGATTCCTAACATTCATAGACATTTTAGAGGCTTCATGTATTTTGATGTTTTAGAAGAGTCAAGACAGAGAGGCTTTCAATTTTGTTCTCCGCATAACTATATCTCGCATAATCACTTCTTCTTGTTTTAGCAGTTTGATAAAGGTGTCCTCATGGTTAGTCCAGTTTACAGTTCTCATGGAGTAAATACTTTTTGTCTCCTAGAAAAAAGAGGCCTGAGCAGGCATACTTCATATACAAATGAACATGTCTTTGTCTACATGTATCTGTTAATCTACCTCATGATATTTTTTCAACTCATAAGGTGTTTTCAATTAAACCTTCCTGTGGCTACCGCCACTAAGATAACTGTTCTCTCCCTCTGCTGTAGGTGCCAGGCACTCTGTAGGTGACAGAGAGAGGTCCCTCTAAATATAGGAGCTGGAATTACAAATATGTAATTTGTAATATATGAGCTGGGCAAAGGATTTCACAGAGGATGGTTCTTGGGTGAGCTTCTGCCTGCCCATCTGCAGAGTGCTGTGTGAGAAGAGCCATTGGCTGATGGTGCATGTCACTGTTGTGTGTTGAGAAGATTTCAGTCAGAACTACACCAAGATGAGTAAAAACTCCCCAGGACCTCCTCTCTGAAGCTGTTTATCTAACTAGGTCAAGGTCAGAAAGGAAAAATTGGGTATCTTCTTAAGGGGAGACTTCATACGCAATCTGTAAATATACTGCTAAGTTGGAGGGAAATTCATCCAGCAGTAGATTAAAAAGCCAGAACATGGAAGTAACATTAAAGAATTTAGGTGAAATTGTACTATTTCACTTGTAATTTTAATGGTACAAATCACACTCCCATCAGCAAAGGTCAAGTGATGGAAAAACAGCATTTTTTTTTTTTTGAGTTGTTTATTTAACCATATTTCAAAATGTTACAAGAGACTCCTGTGATAGACATACCCATATATTATCGTATTTTATCATAGATTCATTGAATGGTTTGGGCTGGAAGGGACCTTGAAGATCATTTAATTCCAACACCTTCCACTAGACCAGGTTACTCAAAGACCCATCCAACCTGGCCTTAAACAGTTCCAGGATGGGGCACCCACAACTGCTCTGAGTAACCTGTTCCAGTGCCACACCACCCTCATAGGGGAGAATTTCTTCCTTATATAAATCTACCCTAAATCTACCCTATTTTAGTTTAAAATCATTACTCCTTATCCTATCACTACACTTCTTGACAAAAAGTCCCTTTTCAGTTTTCGTAGAGGCACCCTTTAGGTACTGGAAGGCTATTAACATCTCCCCAGAGCCTTCCCTTCTCCAGGCTGAACAACCCCCAACTTTTTCAGCCTGTCTTTGTAGGAGAGGTGCTCCAGCCCTTTGATCATCTTCATGGCCCTCCTCTGGACTCATTCTAATACTTCCATGTCCCTCTTGTGCTGGGGGCCCCAGAGCTGAACACAACACTCCAGGTGGGGTCTCACGAGAGCAGAGTAAAGGGGGAGAATCACAACGTGAATCACAAAGAAACAAGTTCATGGTACAAGTAAAGGAAAAGGGTACAGGAAATACTGAAGGAACGTAACCATGTCCTGAGCCACCAGGCAGTCAGTTTGTCAGTGTAAGCTCATGTGAAGTAATGCATACTGCTGTAAAACCATTTTTAATGGCCATTCCTTATTCTTGGTGATCACCTTTACTTATTAAATGATTAAATACTGAGGAAGTTAATAATCTGCACCAGAAGCTAAGATCTGCAGAGCTCAGCTGCCGTCCAGGTATTTAAATGGAAGCTCTTTGTAAATCTTCAGTAGGAGCCTGAGCTCAATAAGAGAAACATGCAGTGGCAGTGCTTGCAGCAGGCACCAACGGTGTGCTACAACAGTGCTACAACACTGCTTCTCAGGCAGTAGCTGCGTCCTTGACCCTGAGCACATCTGCATAAATTGACTTCAAGAGTCATACCATGACTTCAAGTATTTTTTTAATTGACAGGTGCTCTCTATATAACTACATAGGATCATAACATATAAACATGAGAAGTGGATTTCAGCTCCAGATAAAAATACCCAGACTTATGTGACTACATGTTGATGTCTATGTGTGAGGGAGGTGTCTAAGCTCCTCATGCAGTTAAAGCTGCCTGGAGGATGCATCAGATCATCCTAGAGGAGATAATTGCACGAGATCAGCTTAGCCTTATCTGATTCCAAATCAACTGAATCTGATGTTGAAAATATGTGTTTCTGAATGTATATATGCATTTTTTAATTTCTGAATACACAAATAGTGTAATTTGTGAGTAATATATATATATATATATTTTCTGTTGTTATATGACCGTGGGGTGGTTTTACTCAGGTAGGCAGCTGAGCTCCACCACAACTGCTCTCTCACTCCCTCTCCTCAAAGGCAAAGGGGAGAAAATACAAAACAAAACAAAACAAAACAAAAAAAAGCTAAAGAGATAAAGACAGGGAGATCACTCAACAATTATTGTCAGAGGCAAACAGACTAAGCATAGGGCAATTAGAGAAATTTATTACCTTTTATGAATAAGCTAGAGAAGTGAGAAACAAAGAAAACAAAGTAAAAACATCTTCCCCCCATCCACCCTCTTTCACTTCCTCCCCGAGTGGTTTAGGGGAACGGGAAAGGGTGCTGCGGTCAGTCCCTAACACTTCGTCTCTGCTGCTCCTTCACGGTCACTCCCTGCCCCTGCTCCACGTGGGGTCCCTCCCACGGGATGCCGTCCTTCCTGATCCTGCGGGGGCTGCCCACAGGCAGCAGCTCTTCAAGAACTGCTCCCACATGGCTCCGTACCACGGGGTCCATCCATCCCCCCGGAGCAAACTGCTTCAGCACGGGTCCCCCACGGGCGGCAGCTCCCCCCAGGCCCTCTGCTCCTGCGTGGGCTCCTCTCCACGGGCTGCAGCTCCGGCCCGAGGCCTGCTCCTGTGGGGGCTCTCCATGGGCCGCAGCCTCCTCCAGGCCACATCCACCTGCTCCACCGGGGGCTCCTCCACGGGCTGCAGCATGGAGACCTGCTCCATGTGGGACCCATGGGCTGCAGGGGGACAGCCTGCTCCACCAGGGGCCTCTCCACAGGCCGCAGGGGAACTTTTGCCCCGTGCCTGGAGCACCTCCTGCACTGACCTTGAGGTCTGCAGGGCTGGTTCTCACTCTCACCCTCCCAGCTGCTGTTGCACAGCAGGTTTTTTACTTTCTTAAATCTGCTCTCACAGAGGTGCAAACAACATCACTTACTGGTTTGGCTCTGGCCAGCATCAGGTCCCTTTGGAGCTGGCTGAAACTGGCCCTTATCTAACATAGGGCAGCTTCTGGATTTTTCTCACAGAGGCCACCCCTGCAGCCCCCTCCCCTCCCCCCCCCGCTACCAAAACCTTGCCACGTAAACCCACTGCAGTCCATTAAGGATATTGTTTTACATTTTTTGAAGAATCAACACATTGTCATATATATGAGTTTTTCTGACTTTTCTTCTGTGTTATTTCCATTCCCTGGCAAAGGCCCGTTTGTCTGAACAGAGTGTGAAGACAGTAATGTTTACTTCCCACAAATACAGGTCCATGGCTCTATACCACTTCAGGATGCAGATCCGCCCACTGGAGCTGTCCTGCAGGGGAGGTGATTTGTATTGGAAAACAGGCTTATTCACATTGCTCTTGAAAATGGGAGGCCTAGGTTCAGAACCTGTCTTTATTTATTTATTTATTTAGCATTAGGCACAGCCTCCCCCCCCGCCCCCCCCCCTTTTTTTTTTTTCCAGCGGGAGCTGAAGGGAGGTGTTTCAGACTGAGCAGCAACATATGTTAATAAATTCTGTTTACAGAGGCATAAATTCCACTACTGGGGGGGGGGGGGGGGGGGATGAGAGAGAGAGAGCTTTGAATATTTTAAAGCTTTCAACTTGGTAGCCACAATACTACCTAAAAATTGTCCTCTGTAATTGGCTTTTATGTAGGCCTACTAACATATTCTGAACTTCCATCTCTTAACTATGGGGTAGCAGCAATTCAACAGACACTGCTTCAACACTTTGATCAGTACAAACAAATCATCAGGTTATTTAGCAACAGCAAAACCCCCACAATCAGACATGAAAACTTCCTAGCGCTCTTGAGCACCAGTCTCATTCACCAGTAACAAATTTATTTTCCTTTGGATTTTTAGCTGTTGCTTGCAGGCAGGGCTACCTTTGAAGCATAGCACAGAGGCACTTGCTCTGCTTTTGCCAACAGAAAGAGTGGGAAATGTTCTATGCTGACTTCACTCCAGTTCTTCCCCAAAGCAACAGGCAGGAGAGAAGGGCTGTTTGGCCAGCCTTACCATTGTGTCCCTACTCGACTTATCCCCAGCCACGCAGGTTTGCAATGGCAACTTGCAGTGATACAGTCTACTATCTTGTAAAGGGGGACACTACAAGCTCCATAGCCACAGCAGCACTTCTACTTGCAAATGTTTGCTTTAAATGTGAGGAATCGTTTCAGGGTGGTGAGGAGACCATGAGAAGAGGAACAAGAAAGTTGTCCATAGATTTATGGTGCAGTTTGGTGTAGCTGGATGCAAAGGAGCTGCATGTGTATGCTATCATGTCATCTAATTAGGGAAAATTAGACCTGCTAATTTGGAAAGGAAGAGTTTGAACAAACACCGCTTTGCCAGCTTCAATGAGTTTCACTTAGTTTCTTTCTTGAAAATAAAATTTGCTTTATTTCTTTTTTCTTGGAAAAAAATATGAAAAAATTGTAAGACTATTTTAAAGACAGAAGGAGGGCTCACATCAGCAAATGGAGTGCCCTGAGCAGCATTACCATGGAGTGTGTGCTGGAGAAGAAAAACACTCGTTGAGGCTGGGGGTTAGGAGAAAGTCCCTGAAAGCTACACTGATTCATTGTAATGAAGTCTTATGTGTTATGGCATTGTTGTAAAAAGTGAAATTCGTTCACACGCTAAGCAATGTGGAAGCCTGGGGCCTTGTGCAGAACTACAGGTGGTGTTTGTTTATGGCCAGCTTTACACATAATACAGCTCTTCTTAAGGAAGTGTCATAAAGTGCTTCACAGCTGGTTTTACATGGTACACATGCAACATCGCACACCTTGCTTGAGGGACTTCTTCCTCTAAGGACATATAAGAACCACCTACCTACCGCAAGCATAATCCCCTGTGCATGTTCCTGCTTGTGAAAACAGTATTTCTTCCACGATTTTTAAAGGAACAGAAACCAGCAGAAGGATCTAGTGAGGCACTAGTCCAGAGACAGCTCAGAAGAAAAATCTGCAATTGACACATGCTATGAACCTGAAGTAGAGGAGCTTGAATAACAGGTCAAACACACTTGCAGAGGCCAAAACCAGATGCAGACACCAGTAAGCCAAAGGCAGAGGTGTTTGATGTGGGCCCCTACAACAGGAAGCAAGGAAGATGTACTTGATAAGGCTGTGACCTAAAGTCCTTTACTAGAGTCAGGACTAAAGGGTGAGAAGAACTCGTAACAAAGTAGTGGTGAAGTTAAGGACAGACACCTCCAATGCTGTAAAGATGAGGGAAGTTCATAAAATGTACTGCTGGGTTATGCAAAGAAAAGCTGAGGTGGAGTGCAGGTGTTAGACGCGAAGAAAATATGTGTTGTACTTGGGACAGAGCCCTGATGTTCCAGGGTTGTAAGTGACCAAGTGAGCACCTGGGAGATGAATCTTTTCTGAACATATCATACATAAAGGAGAAATAATCTTGTCACCCTACATCTCATGAAGGCCAGTGCTTTGCACTAGCTGGTGCAGAGATAATGCTGCATATAGCCTCCATTCTCAGTGTTAAAGTACTCTAAAGAATGCTCGAATGGAGTTCCTGTGGAGCTGACTGCAACCCTCTCCATCACTACAAGTTGGTATCACTTCTCAGAACTATTTATGGACAACAGAAAGGGAGTAAAATGTTATTTTCCCTGCTATTTAGGGTAGGTTATGCTCCCTGCTGGTCAGATGAAGGCCTTTCAACTTTGGAGACAGGATCTTATTTCTCTTCATGAACATCAGATGTAATAATGTGGCCATCTTTATAACATAAAATATGTACTCAGTGATACATGGAACTGGTGTTTTGAATGGGTAGTATGTCCACTGGGGAAACTGCATATAAAAAAAGACCCTATCAGCTGGAGCATTTGGATATGCAAGAATAACAGATAGAGCCCACTGGTGTGAACACACATCAGGAGTTCAGACAGAATGAAATTTGTGAAGCAACGACACAGTTTCTACATTTTCCACTTATTTTAAAGAGTACCAAGCTCCAAAGCTGCAGAGCTGTTCTTTAGTAAAGCTGCTCTGCTAAAATGATAAACAAAATCTGTTTCTTTGAAGCCAGCAGGAGTCCTTGAAGATCATTTCAGATGCAGTGTGAGTCTAGTGCACGGAATGATCTAAGGCCTTGATCACAACACATGGGGAGGGACTGAATTATTCTTCTCACATATAAATATAAGTAAGCTGTGTAGGACCTAGGGATTTTCTTACGACCCAGTTGTTGAGGATGAAGTGGACAGGTTTCAATAGTAACAACAGGTCTGGGAAATGGTGAGTCCAGAGAGGTCTGATTCTGTAATTATAACGGAAGTGAATTAGGATTCCTTGGCTGAGGAAAAGACAGCTCTTGTGCTGGGATTTGGAAATAGTCAAGAGTAATTATCAAGAGGTTGGCTTCAACAAGGAACTATAGAGGAAAAGGCAAAGTTTCTATTTTCAGTGTTCATTTAACATAACCCTTTATTCTGTTTGCAGCCCACATGATGACGCAACATCCCTCCATTTATATTCCCAGATTTTGAATCATAAAAACATTAATTCACCTCTTAATTATTCATTTAGGAGTTTCTTTGTTGGGCTCTCAGGAGTACTATATTAGGCATTTCTTTTGTAAAATGCAGATTTAGAATGTAAGAAGAATGAAGAGTTAGACTCTTTTGTAAAACTACAGAGGATTTAAAATGAAAACCATATGAAAATAGACAAACCTTCAATTAAAAAAATGAGTTTCCAAAAACACAGACTGCTAGACTGAAATTTCATGTTCTTTACATGTCTCTTTTCAAATATGTATCTAGTCTCTTCAGATAAGAATGGAATAGTAGGAAGAAAAATGTAACTTCAGAACATTGTAAAAATATGTAAGACTTCAAGAAAATTCTGATAGGCATATAAAACAATGATTTTTCTTTTTGTATTTGAGAAAGATTTCGTAAAAAAAAAAAAGATATTTTAGCTTTGGAGTTTTTTGGCTCACATTTCACAATATGGTCAAGAGATGCTGTGAAGATTTTTTTTTTTGATAAATTTTGCTGTAAAGAGAGTGACTAAAACAGATCTTATTGCCTTGTAGTCCTTAGTCATAATAAAGAAAAATTACACTAACAACAGTGTAACAAGCAGTAAGAATAGTGCACCCTACCTCTTTTATACTACAGTGTTAATGCTAGTTTAGATTTGTCTAGAAACATACTACATAGACCTTTATTTAACAAGACCCTCATCCTTTTCACTTTTGTTATGCTGGTAACAGCTATTCACCTTCTTTCCCACTCTGAGATCTCAAGTTGCATCATATAATACTGAAACTGCAGAGAAATTAGGTTCCAAGGGAATTTTGAGGGCCAGGGACAGCTTCAAAGCAGAATGAAAGAAAAGACTACCATCTTTGACTTCTGTTATTTTTCCCTGACACTCTTCAGTGATTCATCCAGTCATATCTTCTGAATGAAAAGAAAATTGGCCATCATAATCTACTCGAAAAAACAATACAGTTCCTTCAACCTTGTATTTCCCTAAATCCTTATGTGATAATTTTATCTGAGCTGCTTCTGAACCTCTGTAACAAGTTTGGTAAATCTAGATGTGATTCAGGATATACTTCTCTCTTTAAATAAACACACTGGAAAATCAGGAACTCCATTTCAGAGATGAAGGGATCCCCAGTTACAAAACCAAAAGAACGACAACAAAAGAATATCACTCAGATCATCAATAGCCTTTTGACTTGCCTACTAGGATACATACACTATAACATCTTGCAGGTTTACTTCCTGCATATGTTTACATGCAAATTTATCATGCCATTGCATAGGTGTAATTTTACAGATAACTATGTGATGTGCATTAAACCTTTTATTAAACATTAGATTACCCTTCTTAGATATAGCATGAGAATAGATGACAATGACAAGGTCGAGTATCTCTTAAATGACAACACACTGTGGCTATAGTTTTGTGCTTTTGTTTGGTTTTATTTTCATTTATTTATTCTTTTTCCTTTGCTGGAGGCCGGAGGCTAGAGTATTATGCCTATGTGCTATGACAAAGGAAGCACCTCCATTACAGAGAAAATTACAGACCAGGCTGAATGCTGTACTTTATATCTATTCTTCAGGCAGACCTAGGCGACCAACTCATGGTTTTACCCTTAATGAAACACAAGGAAAATTGCACAGCACTGTATGTATTCTATTTCAGATTGGAAAGCAGGCTTCTTTAGGAAAACTGTAGTTATTCATTGTTATACCACACATATGTATAATAAGCCTGTATGTATGATCTTTATAGAAACATCTACCTATACAGATTATATCTGCCTATACATAGATCTACCACATTTAGTTATTTTCAGCTTACAATAATGATGCAAAAGCACAGGGTGGGGGTGGGGGGGTGGGGGTTGGGGGGGAAGGCCTTCTACTGACAGTGGTTGAAAAAAAGAGAAGTGAATAAAGTGGAAATGCTGTGCTTACCAGCTCCCACTGTTCAGGCCACAGAGGGTCACTGAACTGCAGTTCATTTCCTATTCCACTCTCTGACTCCAACACTTTGAAGACTGCTGTAGGGATGTAATCATTCTTCTTGTGCTCGAGTGAAAACCACACAGAAAGATCAGTCATTTGCCTGCTCTGTTATTCACCCTCTTCCTCTTTTTTTTTTTTTTTTTTTTCCTGGCTGTTTTAATGTAATTGTAAAGATCACTATTTCTTTGAAAGAGCTTGAAATTTAGATTTATTGCTTAAAAAATATTGTGTGACATCAGACAATTGCTGTCTGAATTCTATATGTTACACACTCCATGAAGATAAGTTCCTTCAGTGGTATCTCCAGTATTTGCTTTCTTGGAGGTTCAATTGTCTAGAAATTCCATTTTATAAAAATATTTCAGCATCACAGATAACAAGTATCATCAATGACCTTAATTTAGATCTAAAGTTACAAACATAAACACAAGAAAATGGCACACTAATGCCATGGAAATATCATATTTAATTTCTAAAGTTTTCTAACAATGGTATGATATTGCACCTTAGATAAGATAATTTCAGTATTTGTGATGGAACTGTGGTCTTTAGAAAAATAACCTTCTCGTCTTTCATTTTTCTTCTCTTCTAGTGTAAGACCTCAGGCACTGAGGTCAGGAAACAACTTGGTGATGGAGGCCACTTCACAGGGGAAAACTGTGCATTTGGTTGCAGTGGTGGAAGGAGAGATGGACAGGGCCCTTTTGAATGTGGCTCCCTACAGGATTGAACATTACTGAGAACTTGCTTTGTTGTTGATACAGTCCTCATGGTCACCATATTTGATTCTTCTGGGGGTTAAGCTACTAGACAATGCCCAAAACAGAGGTCAGGCAGAACTTCAGCACATACAATGAAGGAACCCAGGAGACAGGGTAGGTGGTGGAGGACATGTAGGAGCATGGAGGTGAGCTCTGTCTGGTTCTCTGGTTCTGCCTGAGGAACAAGTTACTTGTTGGAAATTATGGCCCAGTCCAAACCCTTGCTAGGGCAGTTTCCATGTCTCAGGAATTTGGGCAATTTTGGTATTTCACTTGCAGCTCATGCATCTAGTTGCCTGACCTGTGAAAAGCAAAAGAAAATGCAATAAAATGAAGATGTGAGATGGAAAAATGGTGATAGCCTCACCACTGGAAAAATTCTTCAAGTAATAGAAAAAGGGTGTCCATTTCTACTTATCATGAACGCATGTCCTTGTGTTACTTTAATTCACTTAGCTGCATTAGGAAATCATCCCCCAAACCCATGGAACACCTGAAATGTTCATTCCCGTAACACAGCAACAGGCTCTTAAAACATTTTTAGTAGACTATTGTTCTTACAATTTTTACCACCCCTTGTCAAAATAAATCAAACTGTGATAATCTCCACAAGCACTTTAAAAGGATTAAAATTATGGGGAATCATTTTATATACCAAATTACTTTGTATATTTCTATTCTCTTGAATGAGAAGGGAAAATGAATTGGAAATCAAAAGAGGGAATTGCTCTTTTGATATCAGCATTTTCTTTTCTATGGGCATAATTAAATAGATCTTAGAAGAGTGAGACACAGAAAGGAAAGGAAAGAGGTAGAAAAGGAGAAAGGGACAAAAGGAGGTGGGGAGAAAAACTATTCTAGGGACAAAATTGAAATATTTATCTATTTTATTTTATCTACAAAAGACACACTTTATTAGATTCTCCTCTCAGGATTGCCCTAGTCTGGAGAAAACCATGGGTGTATCTGAGTGACTGTCTGGGTGACTTCCCTGCTGGTCTCCCCAGCATCCCAGATAAAAGCAGCACCTAGGAGAACAGAACAGGAGTGTACAGCTGGAGCATTACTATTGCAGCCAGCTTGTTTTTTGTTGATAGACCAGTTCTCAAGGCAGCTGACATATGGGAGAGAGTGCATAAAGCTGTGCTGAGCTACTGGTCTCAGGTACCGCAACTATTATATATGGGGGCCTACAAAGCTCAGCTGTGCTCAACAAATGCTCGGTGCATCACTGAATCCAGGCTGTTAGAAAAAAACAGACTTATGTTTTCAAGCATTATAATTTTATAATATCAACAGAAGATAGTAAATAGATGCTAAGTGAAACTATTTTGCTTTACGTGCATTAAACCTGCCCTGCAGATAACATTTTCCTCATTTTATTCCTATAAAGGCTTTTTAATAATATTTATTTATTTATTTATTGTAAGCCTAGTAAATAATCCCAATGCTCACATATATTGGGCAACATCCTACAATTCTTTGTAGGAAAAAAATAACGTGGTACTGGAGCACCTGATTGGATCTGGGTGAATGCCTGAAAACTGTTAGCAAGGCAATTCAAGCAGCTGGAAAGTAAGGTGCAGACACTATGTAGTAGTAGGCAATTTGCTTTTTCTCTTTTCTTCTGCTACACCATTTCTGGTAAGCTTCCTATGATAATGTTTAGTTCACTGGACATCCAAGATTAGGTCGAAGCAGCTGCCTCTGTATAACTTGTAATCTTTCTATAGCAAAGCATTTATATAAGGTAGACAAAAAAAAAAAAAAAAAAAAAAAAAAAAGATGTGAAAAGCTGCAGGACAATAACAGTAAGATGGACAGTAAGATGGAAGTAGTGGAGAAAGTCAAAACTACCTATACCGCAGTGACTATGAAGATGCCTCTTTGCATCTCTATGTAAACTACTGTCCTGAGAATTTCTTTGCTAGCACCAAAGTAAAATATAGTACCAAAGTAAAATATCACTCTACAACACATTCAATTTCCACGGAGTTCCCTTTCTTTCATTTTGATGTAAATATGAGATATAACAAGCCTTCTAAGCACCTCCAGATTCAAAGAATCAGGAGACAAAGAATTTCCCTTCCTCATTAAATCTTTCTTCTGCCACACCATTAAGTTTAGGCAGCAGAAGGATGTGTGTAAGAATGCAAAATGTCTCAGGAAACTGAAATTAAAAAATCACCTGAAAATAGTGAATTGAGGCCCCATTAGTGAAGGATGAGTTAAGACCACACAATATAAGCAATAAGATGTGAATTGCCCTTTCTATCTGATAGGTGCATACTTTTTGAAAGAAAAGATGGAAGGTGGGGACAGTCTGACATAACACAGCTTTTAATCTACCAGTGTATAGTCAATGGTTCAGAAACTTAGGTGTGAATATTTTTAGATAAAGAAAAAGATTTTGAGAGAAATTTTAAATTATCTCACGATGACAAATAAAGTTTAGTAGCCCTATTAGGTAACTTTCTCAAACCATAAAGAATTCTTGTGTCCAAAAGTAACTAAGCTATGAGGAAAAATCAGGTAAGAAGCTGAAAAGTTGAACTGTAAAACAATTTGAAAAAGTTAAGGGTGAAGATCCAGGGGAAATGTGAAGTTTGTCCAACACACTTGAAGATAAGGAAAGTTTATAGCTGCTGGAGAAATCCCCTCCATACTTTGCACAGGAGATATCATGTAACAAGAGCTAATCTGACAGGAAGTGAATGATACAGTGCATTTCCTAGGGACTCAGAAGAAGGCTCATTTATAATGTTTGGACAGAAGGCAGTTCCCACTGAGGGAGAGTGGTACTAAAAATTAAACTCTTCTAGTGAAATGTTCTGTCAAATAGACTGGGATTAGGATTGGACTATAGTAGGGACAATATCTTGGCTTGGATAATCACTGATAATTTCTTTAAATCAGAGTGGGAAAAGAGACCCTCAAGAGGAGGAGACATGCACAAGCACGCAATCTCGCAAGATAGCCAAGGACTCCAGGAAGCAGACTTCCCCTTTCATGCATCATTTATCAATGTATCTGGCTACCTGACAGAAGCAAGGGAGAAGGGATATTGTGTGGGGAGTCACTGGCACCCACCTGTTCAGAGATCCATCTGATCCATTTCTATGCCAAACCTTTTCAGACATCTTCTCTCGGTGTTTCTGGGAAATGTTAGCAGTGTTTTGACCTTCTCTTGGAAAGGTTTTGAAGCACTGGACTTAAGAGTTTTCCCCATAGCAAGATGAGTTCTGTGCAAAGATTTGCTTTCATCAAAACCACTGAATTCACTTTTTGCTGTGTCCATACCCCTTTATGCTGTCTGACCAGACTGTTTCAGGTGTTTATATTTAACAAAATGGATAACTGTAGAAACAGAACATTTTAAATGGATGGAAAAAGATATTCACAGAATGAATTTTATTCCCGTGGGAGTGATTAGTACAATGAAACTGGACTCTACTTTCAGCCAAGAAGCAAAAAGAAGCAAAGACAAAGAAACAACAGAGATGAAGCAAATATATGTCCACATATGTGATACTACATATCATGGCTTGAAAAAAAACAAAACAAACAAACAAAAAAACCCTACAGTATCTCATTAAATATTTCATAAACTATGAGAGGGTTGGAATCCTTAGTTGGAATGCTTATGGATGCACAAAGAAGAAGCAATTTCTCAGAAATATGCACTCTCTTTCTAAGAAATCTTACCAACAAAACCTTTAGGAAATAGGGAAAAGCAAGGAGAAAAGAAGGGGGTTAAGACCCAAGATGTATTAACAGAAGGAAGCAACTGCAAAAATTGCTGAGAAACTCAAGGATGCCAATGAGAAGGAGCAAAATCTCAAAGTAAATGACTGATTTTGACATCCCTGTTGCATCATTCTGTACATAAAGATAACCCTGAGGATGTCCAGACTTGCTGAAGAGACAGAGACATCCTGACTCCACAGAGAAATCCGTTATAGTAGTAACTTCCAACTTCAGATGGGTTTTGTAATACACTTTCTTTTCATGAATCTTGAAAATCCCAGGATAATAAAAAGCTATTTTCGTATCTGCAAAGCCTTGTTTCAGGAATCTTATTTACAGTTTTTCCTCCTTACTTCTTCCTGCTGAGAAACACTGTATGGATGGGAAAATAATTAGAAACACAGAGGAATAAAGATAGAAGCAAAAATAAAATGCTAGGTGGCATTTTATTTCTGTCTTAGGTGGAGAGTTTGTTCTTCCTTTAGTGGAATTCATATTTTAAGATGGTAGAAAAAAATAATTTATGACAGCTTATGCTTTTTTTTTTTTTTTTTTTTTTTTCATATAAAGAGCAATCTATATGAAATCCTTCTGGAGAGTATAAGAAGCAACAAGTAATACAGGAACAGCATATATTTTAATCAAGTACCATATTTGAATGAAAGTTCATCTCTTTAATACACAAAAAGAGAGAAAAAAATAAATAAAGTGGTTTAAATACACAGAGGAACCATGTTCACAGTACACTGAGGCAGATTTTTGTGTTTAATGAACACAAAATGTCAGATGTGTCAGACAGGTGTGTCAAACAGAACTTACACCCAACACATTTAATTAAAATACCTGCATGCATGTTTGTGCACACATTTACACGTGCACATGCACACACGCACACACAGAGGAAAAATAAGCAAGGAAATTCTTTCCGATAGCCAGTTTCAAGAATACAACTGTTCTCCTGTGCTAGAAGCTGTTGCCAGCCAAATAAAATATCAGTGTTCCACTAGGAAATGGCTAGCCAAACAGAAAGTGCAATGAATCTCCAGCTGATGAATATAAGGATTTCTCCATGAAATCCCCAGTGTCAGAAATTATTATAGAGGCTTTCTGTAGTTTAGGACATTCCCAAGACTGGTTACTCAGTGTTATGTAAATGACAAATGGGTAAAAAAAAATAACTTGGAACAGATGAATAAGGCATTTGGTTCGTAGGAAAAGGGATCAATATAGTTTTGACTAGAGTCTTGAAGTAGCTTCTTGTGTTAAAAATAACAACACTACAGTAACCTTCCTGTGGCTATCATTATATCAACTTACAGACATTAAAATATGTTTTAGCAAATGTAAAGAGTTAAAAGGGGACAGACTTTCCTTCCAAAGTGGAGGGACAAAGTTTCACTTATTCTTACAAGGCATTAGTTAGTAAATTGATAACAGAATGATTAGCTTTTATTACCACTTTTTTCATCCCCCATTATGAATGATTGGGAAAACTAGAATGGTGCATATTAACATTGATTCAGCAACTTGACAGCACTTGGTGGAAGATATATTTAGTTTTTTGTGTTATACTTTTAAAAGACTACAAATGACTGAATTTACAGGCCCTACACAGATGTGTGTAGGGAAGATTGAAAGAAGGCTTTTCCATTCACCACCCACACCCCAGGCAAGAACGAAAAGCAAGAAGTTCCCAAAGAGTTGATGAGAAGCAAAAGGAGCACAGCATACCAGGGAGTGGTGTACAAAATGCAGTACCATTGCATGCTAAGAATTAAGGGGAAGGAGAGAGATTTTTGATGGAAATCAGTCAACTGCAGTGCCTCACAACTGGTGGGTAGGAATTGGAGTGGTGAATGTAGCTGAATCCTCAGAGAAAGGGAAAAACTGTGTGCATAAATTCCTGTCTGGGCACAAAGATGTGATCTGACCTGTAGTTCTCAGTTTGTATTCAAATGAACACCACTGAGATAACTGGGAGCCCAAATGAACAGAGAATTAAAATAAAATAAGAATTTCAAAATTTGATCTTAGAGGAGGCAATTCTCTAAAGTTTCTTCTAATTTCCTTAAGTTTTATTTTTCGTTTGTACATATATGGATAGCCCAATCACCACTCTAAACTTTACTTTTTTTTTTTCTTTTTTTTTTTCCAGATGTACTGCATGTCTTTGAGCAGGCTCCTTTCTCAATAAATTGTATGGTACTTTTAACCCCTCAGTGACATCTGTGTCTGTAGCTTCCAATACAGTTAATCCATTTGTATACTCTGGTTTCTCTTCAGATCGTATAATAAACCTTTAGTACAACAGAACTAGAGCAGCACATGGTATTCCAAATGTGGCCTCACTTGTTTCATATATAGAGCTAGGATATTTCCTCTGACTTAAGTTCAATAGCTCCATTTATACATGCCTCATTTTGTTTTGTTTTGTTTTGTTTACCCCAATTGCTGCTAAGCACACAGCCAACTAGTTTTGAGTCTTATTTACCACCCCACACCTCCATCTCACATCTTTCACTGTCATGGACATACTGTATTTTTTGGGTTCAGCATAATTCAAACATGGTTTTGTTTTTAAGACTGCAAGCTTGCTGTGGTATGGATTAGATTATCACCAGAGCTGAGTGAACCAATTTGGATTAAATTAAGAGAACCATTCCTTGCCTTGTTTGAAGTTTGAAAATGTCAGCTTAATTTTTATTCACCTGCTGCTCACTTCCTGGTTTTGGTCAGGACTGGAATGCCACAATATCATGAGAAATTGTGCTCCTTTGATATTTTCAGATGGAATGGAAAGAGGAAATTGGAGATGACAGATGGCCTTGTGGTTAAAGGAACTGAACAAGGGCTTTTGAGATAAAGGTTTAATACCAGGTTGTGCCACAGGGTACCTTTATGATTCCAGTCAACTGACAGAAACAGAGAAATTGCCTAACTGGATCAAATCAGTGGTCCATCTAATCATTTTTCACCTCTTTGTATCTCCTTGTGTCAGCTTCAGAGAAAGATACAAAAGCCTCTAAAAAAAATGCAAGTATATCATGGCTACAAGGGAAGTTCTTCCATTTCCCCCCTCACTCAGGCAGCACCTTATGCTCTGCAGTATTCTTTCCCCTTCTGCAACTCTTAGCTATTTTTAAATCCCAACATTTTTCTTATTTTCTTGACTGCTACTGAGCACTGCACAGAGATCTTCATTGAGCTGTCAAGGCTCTTTTCTCAGTTGTTACAGCTGTTTTCTCTTGTTCTGCCCCTGTGATCAATGGGGGCTTTCTTGACACTGTCGTCTTGTCTGGTCAATGCCCAGAACTGGATGCCTTATAATTTCCCAGAACTCAGCAACTGCATGACTCAGAGCATGTGGTTATAATTGTGGCACAGTCTTTTTTCTTTCTACACTAGTTACAGTGCTTGAGCGCGAATGATGTGTTCAAATGCTGCCTCGGATTTGAAAGGAACACTCCAATACCATTCTTTTCTTCAAACAATAGGTACTTCTCTGATCGAGGTATTGTTCCCCAGCCTTTTAGACCACGGCCACTATTATCCAGGTTGTTATAAATGAAAGGTTATTATAGTTCCCTAACAAGTCCTGGAAAAGTGTCTGGCTGCTAGAAAACATAGGTGTTAGAGTACTCATACTCACATCAGTAGACTTTTCTCCCTGATCGTGTTCCCCAAACCTCTGTTGATAAACAAAGGAGGATCCTGCATGGGGAACAAGCAACCCATACTACTGCATTGTTTGTGGGTAGAATGTTGTCCGTCATAACAAGAAATCTCTGCTTATTATACAGTGCTCTGAAGAGATCTGTTTCATGTCACTTGAGCTTTGCAGGCCCATAATGACCTGATCTGTGTTGGAGGACCACTGCCAAGAATGTAACTAAAAAGATATAAGTACGCATTCACTCTCACCAGTTTCTGCATGGACCACACTTGCTTCGATTACTTGGACAACAGTTTGTTGTTATTGCTCATGCTGAATAGCTTCCTGTGTAAGCATTACCAGTGATCTAAGGAATTTGGTGCTCTTCATTATCTCTTAAAATACGTTACTGTAACTTCTGTCTATGTCAGGTCCTTTTAAATCACTTTTAACCTATCTTTATACTGGAAATTATGGCTTAGGATCCTGTTCATGGTCTGTCATTGGAGAATTCCCTTGATTCATTAAAGGGTGTAGAGATAGAAGATACATCTCTAGGAAAAGCTATTCTCCTGCCCTAGTGTAAAGGGAAGACCTTATAGGAAACATGCTTAATGCTAGGAGGAGAAGAGGCGGAGCTGAATCAGTCATATTGGATCGCTAGTGGTATATATCTGTTATGTCAGACTGGCTGTCTGAAGCATGGTCATATCCAGCCTGCATGACCAGACTCCCTTTCCATTTGGGGGGAGGGGTGTGTGTGTGTCAAACTCAATATCAAGATAGAAATTTTTTGAGAAGTGCAAACATATCTAGAAACTCAGAACTGCTTTCAAATCCAGTAACAAAGGCATATCCAAAGAGCTCTTACACCAAGGCAGAGAAGACAAGGGTTTATTTTGCCTGCTCTGGGTGCCAGTGGAACAGTATCAGGGAGTCACAACTAGCTTCATCCTGGCCATACATGCTTGAAGGAGAGGACTGAAACCCTGTGTTGTGTTCTTCTCTGAGCAGTGTCCACAAGTAGATACTTTCAAGTTTCCCAGAACTCAGTAACTCCATGACTCAACTATTGTAATTGTGGCTGTCAAGCCTCTCAGTCTTTTTTTTTTTTTTTTTTTTTTTTTTTTTTTCCCACACAGTCCTAGAGGCTAGCTGATCTGACCAAACAGTGTATGAAATCTGACAGGAACATTGAAATAAGATGTTAAAAAATGGAGACACTCTCTTTGTCTTAGAAAAGCACATTGGGCACTAATACAATCTCAGCAGAAACAGTTGTCATTAGTAATATCTTGATACTGCAGCTATGTTGTGATGGTAAGCAAATACAAAAGTTAGCCTTGCTGTAGTTGCCTGAGTAAAGGTGACCAGTCAGGTGCCATTTGGGTCATATACAAAAACCCCAGCTGCCACAGAACAAGTGATGAGGCTGGTATCCAGCACACAATGAAAGACAACAGCCAAAGGAAGGATGGCAGTGCATTAGAGGCATTATGTCAGGAATCCTGGCACACACTCAAGGCTTAAGGGTCTTGAGATCCAAATGAAGAAGAGAGACAGAGGTTCTTTCTTCAGTGCACGCAAAAATTAGTCTTAGCACATTCTCTACCATTTAGCGACCTGATATTTAACTCATGCTATATGTTGTCTCCATCTTCCTCATCTAGTTGGTTTCCTGCTCAGTAATTATTTGTGCCATTACAACTTTACCTCTTCTCTTTTTCAGATTCCTAAAGCCTTTTTTTTCTCCATCCCTGTCACTGGAGCTGGTGAAGTATAAACTGCTGCAGGGCTTCCTTTCTCTGTCTAGGGGCCCTTTATGCATCTCATTTTTCAGGAGAGAGGGAAGATGATCAGAAGAGCTCTCCTTTGTTGCTCACAAAAGGGAAGAGGCCTGTGTCCTGAGATGATACATTTGTTTCATTCTCCTCTTAGCTTTCCTTGTCGCTTCCTTCTTTGGAGAACAATATCAGTTCCCTAAAGGAAAGAGGGATGGAGGAAGCCCTTCTAGTTACTTTGAGCACCATCACTTTGAATGCTTTGCTGTTGAAGAGGGGGAAAGTACCTGAGGCTGATGGTCAGGCAAGGGCAGAATTTGTGAAGACATTGTTTCTCAAACCACCACCAGATTAGCTCTTAATCAGGAAGAAAAAAGAAAAAAAAAAAAAGGGAAAAAGAAAAAAAAAAGAAAAAAAGGAAAAAAAAAAGGAAAAAAAAGGTTACCCACAGAAGTATGGCAAAGACACTGATGACTGGGGAACTTTGGGAAGTTCTAGAGCAAAAGAACCTTTCTTGGAGCAAAGTCCCATGCACATGCTGTCTGTTCCTTTTAGAAGCTAAAAATAATCCAGTGTGAAGACAGCTAACTAATCAGTACCACTGTCCATCAAATATCTCCAAAAAAAAGTAAACACCAGCTGTAGCTTAGTTAGAATCAACAACTCACAAAGGAGAAACTTTAACTCAGAGCTCTATTTCCAGTCAGGGACCTTTAAATGCTCTAAATTATTTCAAACTCTTTTTATTTTATTTTATTTTATTTTATTTTTATTTCTATTTTTTATTTTATTTTTTTAGACATTGAAATGACTAAATAACTAACACATATAGAACAGTGGGAAAGAAATGAATACAATACGAGGAATAATCCAGTATTCTTCACTATTGAACTCAACAGTTCAAAGATAGGTAATCCTTTCACAGCTCCAAAACCTCTCCATATGCATAAAAAACTCCTAGAAAGGAGTGCAAAGCAAAGATTTGGAGATTTGGATACAGTTTAATTTTCAAAGGAGGAACCCCGGAACCCCTGAGACCAGGGAAGCCCCCAGGACCCACAAAATACCTTTCTTTTTCTTGTACTGTCTTCTTTGGCTATGAATGAATGAAAGAATGAACTTTTAGTTCTTTTCTTTGTCACAGAAGCTTAGGTCCTACATCCCTAACCTTTCAGACTGCCACTTTGTATACCCTACAACTGCTGTCTTCCCCTCCCCGCTCCCCCGCCCCCCGGCTGGCTGTCTCAAATCATAAAGACTGACCTTGTTTATCTTGTACCTAGGAATATGGCTTATGGTCCTGTTGTGCTCTTTCTACTGCTCTCCTTTTTCCTCATATGGCTTCTCTGACACCAGAAAACCCTTCCATCAAAAAGTCAACCAGATGGGTAGCTAACTATATGCTGGGGGAGAATGTGAAGATTCTGAAATTTCACATGTCTGAATGAGTTAAAAGAACTATCAGATCCTTCTGCCTTGTATCAGAATACTGAAGCAGATGCTGAAATGTTAGTAATTGAACAGCTTTTTAAAGACAGAGGAAAAAAAAATCAGTGGAATGAGTTAATTAGATAATGAAGGGGATAGATTTAGTAATTAATTCAGGTTACATGAAGCTTTTGAGAATACTATGCAGAAAACTCATAGAGAAAGGTCCATCAGGGGCTTGAATGTTCTCCCCCCTCCTTCTCCTGGCATTTCTGTCTTCTTAATGTGACATCATTTCTGAAAAATGCTCCCAAAATTTTTGATAGAACTCAATATGTAGTCAACAGTGAATACAGAGATTTTTCTTGCTTCTGAACAAATGTTTAAGCCATTTGCTTTGGCAAGAAGGGTGAAAGATCTTGTATTAGATATGTGCAGAATAAACTTTTTGATAAGAATTCTGCTATGGGGTTCAGTAACAGAAAAGAGGACATACTCGTGTTGCAAATGAGAGAGATTTACAAACCCTGCATGTACACCTTACAGAAAATGGTGTGGGTTTTAGTCTCATGTAACATGGATGTTTTCCTGTTGATCTGCTGTCATATAGTATCCATTTTATCTTCCACAGAATGGCCTGGATTGCTTATAATCTGGAGTCACACTTTTCTTTGATTGGATTTGGATTCTGAATATTTGTCAACTGCCACTCTCATATAGGGCAAATTTCCAAGGAGGTGATATCACATGGTCTCTGAAGACACAGTTCAATTTAGCAGGTCTATAACTGCATATGGCAGTTACCACTGCATCAGTGGGGCAGGGCTGAATAGGCTGGAAGTTCACCCATTCAGAGGTTGCTAGAAATCACAAAGATACTCTGTGATACAAGCTTACTATGTCAGCCGCAAACATTAGAGCTTAAATCCTCAAAATGTTTTAGACAGGATTTAGATGTTTCAGGGACTCCTTAAGCATCCGTGTAAGTATATGCTCTGTCTTTAAAGGGTCCTGAAATGTTCAGGTGTCTATGCTTTCATTAGGTCAGTTCAGAAGCATGCTAAAAACTGCATTGTTTCTGTCTGAACAGCACTGAAGATGCAGGTACGTACCTCATTCTGGGCTTTGATTAGGCTTCAGGTATTTATGGTTATCTCAAATGTGATGCTTAGTATTGTCAAAACAGGCATGTTGGAGAGGAGTCTAGACAGAGACAGCTACAGAAATTAGAGGAGCTAGCTGCCTCTGCAGATCAGGGCAAGGACACAGAGCACCTGATGCTCCTTCAGCTCTTCCTCATGAGCTCAGTCCTTCATCTGTTCTTGTGCCTCTCAGGGATGTCCCCTCATTAGGAAATTATGGAATATTCTGCAGTACTCTGTCACTTCTGTCACAGCTATTTAAAGGATATTTAAACATTCCTTGGGCTAAAAAAAAAGAATGATCACAGAATCGCCGAGGTTGGAAGGGACCTCTGAATATCATCTAGTCTACCCCCCCTGCTCAAGCAGGGTCGCCTAGAGCATATTACACAGGATCACATCTAGGCGGGTTTTGAATATCTCCAGAGAAGGAGACTCTACAGCCTCTGAGGACAGCCTGTCGCAGTGCTCTGTCACCTGAACTGTAAATAAGTTCTTCCTCACGTGGCGATGAAACCTCCTGTGGTTCAGGTTATACCCATTACCCCTTGTCCTATCACTGGCCACCACTGAGAAGAGTTTCTTTTACTTTACATTGTCCCCTCAGGTATTTGTAGAGGTTGATAAGATCCCCTCTCAATCTCTTCTTCTCTAGGCTAAACAGGCACAGCTCACTTAGTCTTTCCTTATAGGACAGATGCTCCAATCCCTTAATCATCTTCTTGATACTGTATACTACTACTGATCAGTAGCTGGAATATTCACGTAGGTGGGGACTGCAAATGTCTCTTCAACTCATGTGAGTGACTTAACTAGCAGAAAAAAGTTTAAAATTTTATTTTTATTTTGTAGAATTAAGTTATTCAAAGAAAAATGAACTAACTCCAGTAGTTTTGTAAAAGTAAATCAGTGAATCCATGAGTACAGAGGGAAGACACTAATCTGACATGCTTAGACTCCTGAGTGGGGTCTAAGTACCACCCCAAGCAAAAAGGAGCAGGGGCAGTACTACCATCAAATCATTTGGTGAAAAAAGCACTGGCTTCAGACAAGGTTCTGGATTATCTGTCCTTTTACTAGCAGTGTGTGTCAGCTTGTAACACAGGTATTGATCTCGTATTCCCCAAAACAGCACAGACAGATTTTAAAATACACATCTCTTCAAGTGACAAGCCTAAGCAGCTCCCCAGTCAGCATGCTTACTTTGTATATCTCATATGCAGATGCCTACTTCTTTCTAGAAAAGTTATATGGTACCTTTATCATTACTTTCAGAGCTTAATAAATTAAGGTAGAGAATATACTACAAAAATGAGAGAGAAATGTTTCAAAACAGTAAGGTATAAAATATGTTTCATTACACAAGCTCTGCACACAGGTACATTTTAAAGAGTTGAGCACTGACCCTGGAGTCACTTATAGAAGTGCATTTGACACATACATGTTCAATTATGTAAAACCAGGGATTTACCTGCTGATGTAATTTAAACAAGAATCAACATTATATTAAATTGAATGTGAATGCCAGTACATTTGAACTAATTTTATACCATTGTATAAATAGGAGTTATTTGCAGTTGTCAGCTATCACGAAGTACTGATGAAGGTTACCTCCATTTAAAGTATGTACCATGCACTCAAATATTCTATTTGTGCAGAAACAACTGGTTAAGAAACAAAGTATATCTTGCGTGATAAATCAGTTCTTCAAAATCACATTCTTTTGTATGAAACTCAAAGCAGGAGCTTTAAAATTCAGATCCCACATGAATGCCAAGAAACCAAAGAAAGCCATTCTTCATAGGATTTCACTGTGATAATGACCACAACAGTGGCAGCAAAACTATTACAGATGAGCTGCACTGAATGTGATATGAGTTAAATATCTAAAGTACAATTCATCAACAATGCATAAATAAGTAGGAAAAGACAAAGAGAGGAGTAAAAAAATATATATACTTCATTCTAGCAATACATTTAGTAACTTTCCATAACCTATTTCATTTTTTTCCAGTGATTTTAAGAGCCAAATATTCAAGACTTAGTTGAAACTGAAGATAATGTTAACACTTTGTCAAGCATTTGAATCACTTCCAGCATATTGTAGTATAATCCGCTGTCCACAAACATCCCCTTCATTATTGCCTAATTACATGCAAATTTCATAAAATGAATGAGTTTTAAGTACTTGTCAATCTGTCATCCTAGGAACCACTGAAACATTTTGACTGCTAGATAAATAATCAGCAATAATCACACTATGCAAATTTGATATTTTCTGTACAATTATCTGAAACCATAAATAACTGGACACAAAGACATTTGGCATTCTCTCAGAAAGACTTGACCTACAGGCTTTTTTATTCCCAACAAACATGCCAGCAGAATTTTTAAAATTCTGCCTAGCTAAACATGACCAGTAGAAAAAAAATATAAATAAGCATTTAGTGTATTAATATTTTATTTCAACCTTCACAAGGTTTCTTTTTCTGCTTTATTAAAAAAAAAAAAAAAAAAAAAGAAGAGATTTTCAGCATTTTTTTTTTTATTTCTACTTCCTACCACATTCTTGTTCCTTTTATTCTTTGCTTTTCATCTGTAATTATCAAGCTGTATTTTTTTTTTCTCCTCAAATCAGGGAATGAGGTGGGAGAGGTTGTTGCTTTTTAATATTCCTCCTCCCCCCATACACATTGTAGATCTTCTATAGTGTTTCCTACCATGATTCATTCTGACATTTCTAATGCACTGCAGGCACTTCAGCAGAACCAATACCAGGAGGCTAATTATCAGGATTACAGACAAGCTCAGAAATATATAAACAGTCTATGCAGGTGAATTTGTGGATTTCACAACTACTTTTATTTTCTATTTGCTCTGTAGGGTTGCATATGTGTGTCTGTGCACATACACATGTGCATACATCTTTCTGTGAGTATATTGTGAGTGTGTTTTGAATCCTTAACTGTTGGCTCAGAATCTGATGTTTTTCCATAAACAGTAATAAAGCTCTTGAAAACATAAACAAGTATGTGTTTTTTTCATTTTTTCCAACTTCATGCTTACTCAAAGACAGATATTTCCCTAAATTTAACCATTGAAATAGCACAAAGGATAGATAGTAGGTAAAAAGATAGATACATAGTAGATAAATAGCACAAAATCTATTTAAAAGCTTATTTCTTTTTTGTTAGTTTATATATGAACACATATTAATTATAGCTGCACCATGATGGTTTCATTTTGTGTAAGTGTTCTTGGCCTTGATCCAACTGCCATTGAAGTGTCAGGAATCTTCGTCTTGATATTAACAGAGTTATTATACAGGACTTAATGTCAGTTATCTTTCTGTACTTCAGACTTTCCACAGCTAAGACAATTCTTTATATGGAATAATTTAGCTGATGAATTTCACCAATTTTCAGATATTGAACTGTCCTTGGATAGTTAGTTTCACTAGCACAGGAACAAAACAAAACAAATTCAAATTCTATGCTTAAATACCATATACCTGTCAAAACTGATCCTGAAATTATATAATTAAAAAAAAAACGGTAACAGGAATTTGTGAATTTCCCTTTCCTTCCTTTCTTTTCCTTTCTTATGAAACTCATACTGCTTCTGATGACTGAATGTCCATGCTACACTATCTACAGCAGACCCATTGTTGTATAAGAAAAACTATGGAAAATTCAAGTCATCAGTACATTCAGTGAATCACATGTTTCTACTGAAATATGAGAATGATTTTAAATAAAGAAAAAAAATGCTGGGATTGCAGTTTTTTTTTTTTTTCTTTGACCATTTGTGATCTGGGAAAAAAAGTAATGAAATTCATCAGAAAAATTATACTTTTTGAAGTATTTACTTTCCTACAGAGAACACTGTTAAAGTGTTAACAGGTCAATGGCTTCTTTTCCAATATCTGTCCATATCTTTAAACAGTGTCTTTTCATGTATTTGTTCCTCACAAGTGAGAAATTAAGAGGAAAAGTATCTGAATATAACAGAATCAGCTTCCTTTTTTTTTTTTTTTTTTTTTTTCCCCTGGGCTGATTAGCTATAAAGAAGTGAACAGATAATGACAATCTTTATTTATACTCCACACCAAGCTCTGGCAAATATGTGATGGCTATGTAAGGTAAAGTCTGATGCACTTTCAATATACTTACAGGTTCAAAATCATCTCACTGAAGCCCTTTTTCTTATCAGGAATCTTAATGGAATTACTTTCTATCATCTTACCTATTCAGTATTCAAACATTTGAATTCAACAGAGGCATGTTGAAATGTGCATTTGCAAATTGTTTCAAGACTTGCAAGAAGCAGCAACAAGCCCAGCCAATAAATGTGTACCTGCTGGATAAGAAAAAATGAAATGTGTGTCAGGCTGTCCTTTCCCCAAACCTGACAACATAAGTAGGAACCACAATAATATTTGCATGGTGATTACTTAAAGACTGTACAAGCCAGAGTGTTCTATATAGCAACATTTACATTGTGATTGCTCTGGAATCTCAAATGGCAAAAAATATTAGGATTCTGGATCCAAAATATTTTTGTGAGTAAAGTCTTGCATGCATGCATTCCATTTCCTTATTTCTGTGTAAGAGTCTACTTTACATATTCTGAATGTTTAAAACAAAGATGATTATTTCAAAAGTAGGTTATAGAGTGCTGAAGTTATTGTCATTTGCTGAGCAGAAGGATGGCATTACCTGAAAAGATGGGGGAAAATATACACAGGTAAGGACAAGTGAGCCAAAAAAGACATATGAGTTATTTTTCATAATACAAAAATACCAGGAAAGGACTTTCTTCTGTAAATGCTCTTTCACTGAGAGTTTTATTCTTTTTGATGAAGACAGAGGTTTATTTTGAGTGCAGAGAAATTTTATCAAATGCTATTCATTGCCAAGTAAGTGCCAATTCTTATCTGGAGCAATGACTCCCATTGACGATGTAAAAAAAACAATACATTAAAAACATACCTGCTTTAATTTGTTGTCATGTAATCAATCAAAAGTTAAGTGCAAAATTGATGAGAAGTTATTTATATAGCGGTATAGAACTTAAGCTATGCCAAAGTTACACACACACTTCTCAGGAGTGATGTGAAAAAAAAAAAAAAATCCTTGACACTTACAATAGTAATTCTAAATGATAACTTACAACATTGTATTCAGGAATATGGTCTGAATGGAAAATAGGAACCCATGTCAGAAACTAATATAAACTTATTTTACTATTTTTTTTGTTTGTTTGTTTTTTTAATTATCTTGAATGTTATACTATATATATAGTATATATATAGTATAATATAGATATATATGGTGTATATATATAGTATAACACACACACACACACACATATATATATATATAAAGATTGTTTCTATATACCCCCATTATGTCCTTGCACTAGTTCTCTTCACACTGTGGATCCTGTTCTAAAAGATAAAAAAAAAAAAAAAAAGAAAAAAGTTGAGATCAAACAAAGATCAGATTTTAAGGTGGTTCCCATGTAATGACTGCAAAAATTCCAGGAGCCAATGCATCTCTCCAGACTTCTTCTCTCTCTCTCTCAATATAGTCCTTAGTGCAACAATTAACCTCTACACACATCTCCTGTTTAGCATATGAATTCCCCCATTGCTTTGGGGGGAAATGCTTGCACACAGGTAAGCAGATGTTTAGAAAGCTCTTTTGAATCACAGTCTACTGGTAAAATGCTTCAAGAAAAACTTTGAATTGAAAAAGAAGCACATTCTTCTAAGAAAATCAGCATATACATGGAACAAGTACAATATATATATATGTCAGTTCCCAGTAGAATAAAGAGGCTTCTGCTCATGCTAGAGTATTATGATTTCTTCTCTTCATCCTTAAATATGCACTGTTTTCTCCAGCCAGATGAAAAGACTGAACAGAAATATAGCTGAGAAAACATCTAAAAATGACATCCATTTAGTTATGACAGATTTGGCAAATAAAGGATGGAGAAGAGATCTCATGTGGTCTACCTTATCTAAGCCCAGAAAGACAAGTTCATCTCCAATTTGTCACAGATAGGAAAAGTGCGAAAAGCCTTATAAATGAGCAATCAAAGAATCTTCAATAAATATTCCATAATCAGAAACAAACAAAATCAAGTAAGTTTCTTATGATTCACGAGTAAGTGTAAAATCAGGTCAGGGTTAATTTCCAAGTATTGTTTATGATCTTGCTGTGGTTTTAGTAATGTATTCAAACTATAGCTTTAACTTTGCTAAAGCTAGCATTTTGGGGGTTTTAAAATTACAGTAGTAAACAAAAAATATTATTACTGAAGTGTTGCTCAGTGCAATAGAAGAGAAAGGAAAACCAAGGAAGTTAAAGACTGGAAACTTTGCATAGTACCATAGCACCCATAGTGCCCTAGCGAAGGCACTATCTAAATACTTTTGCCCAACTTCAGGACTTGGAAGTTACAGAAACAATAGTAACTTGGATTGATATATTTACTTTTGTGAGATCTCAGGTTCATTGCTTGAACTCAGTGAAGAAGTGAGGTTATAGAAGGCTAAAGAATTGTGATACACATTAAATGGGCATGCTGTCCCCATGAAGAAACCAAAGGAGAGAAACAAAGAAGCGTATTCATTTCTGTTCTGGATTCATGGTGTTAATAAACAAATGTATAGGTAGTTTATAGTATAGGCCACACCTGGAGTGTTGTGGCCAGTTCAGGGCTCTCCAATACAAGAGGTACATAGAACTACTGGAGTGAGTCCAGAGGAGGGCTACTAAGACGATTAGAAGACTGGAGCACCTGTTGTACAAAAACAGGCTGAGAGAACTGGGCCTGATTAGCCTGGAAAAGAGAAGACTGCAGGGACACCTCATCAACGTGTATAAATATCTGAGGGGAGGGTGTCAAGAGGATGGAGCCAGTCTCTTTTCAGTTGTGGCCAGTGACAGAATGAGAGGCAATGGTCACAAACTGAAGCACAGGAAGTTCCAGCTGAATATGAGAGGGCACTTCTTTACTGTGAGGGTGACAGAGCACTGGCACAGGCTGCCCAGAGAGGCTGTGGAGTCTCCTTCTCTGGAGACATTCAAACCCCACCTGGATGCCATCCTATGCAATGTGCTCCAGGTGATCCTGCTTGAGCAGGGGGGTTGGACTAGACGATCTTCAGAGGTCCTTTCCAACCTTGGCCATTTTGCGATTCTGTTTTATTGTAGCAATAAGTATATAACTTAAGGTTCAAGTACTGAAATTTTGCAGACCATTTTTTTGTCACATCTAATTTCTTCTCTAAGGTCTTTCAGGCCTTTATCTTCGCTGTAGCTTTTTCTATGATCATTAGGCATGGTGTCTATCCTAAACAACAAAAAATCAAGCTACTGAGCAGGATCAGTATTGTATTTTGTTTGTTTGCATTTTAATGAATTTGACATAAGAAATAAATACATGCATTCTTTTACAGAGCTTGAAATATGCTGATATTTAGGATCAAAATAAAACATCCTAGAAAAAGTTAACGTAATCAGAAAGGATGAAACAGGTCATCCAATAACTTAGTGGGGTTTTATAATAATCATTATTCCTGTTTCAGTTGTCTGTTGGTTCCAAACTGAGTACCCAAAGTTTTTGTGTACTGGCCATAGTTTCTGGTGTGTTTGATTTCCACTGAATGACAATGGGAAGAAGGATGGCAAGTCCAGAGGAGGGCCACAAAGATGATCAGGTGGCTGGAGAACCTCTCCTATGAAGACAGGCTAAGAAAGTTGAGGTTGTTCAGCCTGGAGACAAGAAGACTCTGGGGAGAACTTATAGCAGCCTTCCAGTGCCTAAAGGGGGCCTACAGGAAAGCTGAAGAGGGACTCTTTGTCAGGGAGTGCATGGATAGGACAATGAGTAACAGCTTTAAACTGAAATGGAATATTTAGGTTAGGTATTTGGAAGAAATTCTTTTCTATGAGGATGGTGAGGCACTGGGGGAGGTTGCCCAGAGACGTGGATACCCCATCCCTGGAAGTGTTTAAGGCCAGGTTGGATGAGTCTTTGAGCAACCTGGTCGAGTGGGAGGTGTCCCTACCCATGGCAGGGGGGTTGGAATTAGATGGTCTTTAAGGTTCCTCCCAACCCAAACCACTCTATTATTCTACAAATGTGAAAATGTCTGGAGAACCAACCTGACAAATAGACAGAACACAAATTGTGTCATTTCACATCTGCTGGAACCTCATTTTGATGACCTATATGTTGAAATAAATTTGAAATAAAAAGGCAAAAATCCTTCCTAATTTAAGTTTTTTTTTTTTTCCAAAATCATTCCCTTTGGGGGAAAAAAAAGAGGTATTTTAATGAAGCTGTGTCTTCTGTTAAGGAAATATCTTGCCAGAAATCTTTTAAACATTTTTAGTATTATTTAAAAAATATATCAAGTCTTAAAAAAAAAAGGCAAAAAACAAAAAACCCTACAACAACAACACATAACTATACTTGCTTGAAGTCAAGCATTTAAACGTTCAAATTTCTAGAACTAAGTCATTTCAGTAAGAGAACCTTATTTGGGACAGTTGGACTCTTTCAGCATGGTGCAGTCAACGTTTGCTGCCATTCACTCACTGCTTCTTCACAAACTCCCTTGTAGATCCTTCACTACGACAAAAAAATACAGCTGCTAACAATGAAAGTGAAGTCCATAGCTTTCCTGTTGTCCATTCTGGCGTACACTGGCGTGCAGTATTGCAGCAAATCTTATTTGTTTGGAAAGAAATTTGATGGTGAAATCCCATCCTGGGCTGCAGTCTTGTACTGCAGCACACTTACTTGTGTGGATGGTGCAAGCACAGTCCCTCAGCTGCTAAGAACTGTGAGAGAATAAAGGCTGCTAAGCACAAGCACAGTCTTCAGAAAACTATACCACAAGCTAACAAGCAGGCACAAGTCTGACCCTTTTCTCTCCCTCCATCCTTTTCCCTCTCAGTTGAATTTCAAGCATCTGCCTGAAAGCTTGGAAGTACTAGACTTTCTTGGCAAACATATTGTAAATAATCTGGTCACCAAATCATTATAGCTGAAAGTTGAAAAATATTGCAGGGTGAGGTAAGACATCTGCCTTTGAAGAGTTTTTTCATCCCAAATGGTGTATGTTAAAGCAAGTCAATGGCATAGTCATACCAGCTTAAAATAAAGTTCTCTGGGAAATTCAAGACAACTTTATTTATAGACATTCTTATATGCTTTACCTATAACAGCCATAGAAACTATATACTTGTGTTCATTGTCATAGTTGTGAGTGCTACTAGATGTGTCTATTCTTCTAATCTCTGTAGCCTTGTCATGTCCTAGCTTACAGTTTTACTGTTTTATGACAGGAAAATTAATTCATTTTACACCAGTAACCTGTATCTCAGATTAACTGTTCCCCTAGTTTACTGGGGTGCATTTGATAAAGAGTTCTTAAATAACCTGTAACCGCAGAGAATTGTCCCAAAATGAGAGACGGAAACCAAAAGCAAGGAACTGAATAAATTCTTATGGCTGTGGTGGGAATACTGGTAGGCCATACAGACAAGAAGCAGGATGTTCAGCAGTACAAGCTAGCTTTTTTCCTAGAAATCTCCATATGTTGTTACAGCTTACAGTGTTGCCAAATTCATTTGTTTATGTAACCCTTAGGCTACAGGTATGTTAGGCACTTCTCAAAGAACTATGAACTATCCAAGGTTTTTATGGCACATTCTTTTATTACATCTAGTGGTCCACTGAAGTACAAACAATAATGATTAAAAGTGTTTTACTCTTTTGTTTTAGCATTAACTATATTTTTTATGATGCTGTCATTGTTACCCAGTTTCTAAGACCAGTCCTTTTTGCCAGTAGTTAGCCATTACAGGTGAGTGGTATTCAAAGAATAATTCTGCCCATCAGCTTTCCTGAGGGTAAGTGTCTTGACAGGAATTACTGTGTATTTATCATCTGGGATACAAATAGTCCCATAAAGTTATTACAGTATTAAACTATTTGGGAAACTTTTCCCTATCACTTAAAATTTTTGTATTAACATGTTTCTTAAAAGTATTTCATGTGATTAGGTACTTCTCAGCTAAGCTAAATTTACATCATATGAAGTAAACCATGTCTCAGGTTTTGTCACCTTTATTAGTCTTATGCACCTGTGCCTGTTTCACTTATGCCTTCCCTGCCTGTGCAATGTATCAAGGAACAAGATGAAAGATACTGGCAGTAGCATGCAGAAGCTCAAGTGATAAAGATTTACCCACTCTAGCATAGTGACCTCCTACATTGAGCTATTGATTTCAGGGCAAATAACTGGACTTCAAAAACTTTTCATATGAATTTGCACTTTTTTTTTTTAAGGACAGAGACAGTGGAAGAGAAATTATATCTAGGGACAAAATAACTGTGTTTTGTTTACAGTGGTATGTATTTTTTCCAGTGAAGCTGGCAAGTAGTTAACCATCACTGGGACTATTCATAGTTATTCAGTACTTCATTCAATGCATTAAGTGACTGCTATACTCAGAGCTTTGAGATCTTGACAGATACCTCTTCTTGCTCACATTTAAGTTTTGAATATATTTTTTCATTCAATTTTTGGTTGATCACCTCACCTTTTCCCCTTGTGATTTCCACTTACTAGCTCTGCTCCTGACAGATCGGTTAGACTTGTTTTATTACAAAAGTTGAGGAATATGTTGAGGTCTATGGCAGAAATCTTCACTAAACCAGTGCTGCAGTAATTGAGTGGTGGCTAGTTACAGTTTAGTACTCCTCCATGTAGAAACAAGATATCAAAATAATGTGTTAAATCTTATCCAGCTCTAAACACTGAAGATCATAAAAATGCATATACAGTGGCCTTCTATGATGGGGTTACAGCATTGTGTATAGAGGAAGAGCAATAGCCATCATCTAGCTGGGCTTTCACAAAGCATTTGACACTGTCCCCCATGATATTCTTGTCTCTATATTTGGAGAAACATGGATTTAATGGATGGACCACTCCATAGGGAATTGACTAGAGGGTCACACTAAGAGAGTTACAGCCAACATCTCAACATCCAGGTGGAGAACAGATTGGGTTGGAACCTAAATCTACCCTGTTTTAGTTTAAAACTATTACATCTTGTCCTATCCCTACACTCCCTGACAAAGAGTCCCTCCCCAGCTTTCCTGTAGGTCCCCTTTAGGTACTGTAAGGCTGATATAAAGTCTCCCCAAAGCATTCTCTTCTCCAGGCAGAACAACCCCAACTTTCTCAGCATGTCTTTGTAGGAGAGGTGCTCCAGCCCTCTGATCATCTTTATGGCCCTCGTCTGGACTTGTAATAATAGTACTTCCATGTCCTTCTCATGCTGGGGGCCCCAGAGCTGAACACAGCACTCCATGTGGGGTCTCATGAGAGCAGAGCAGTGGGGGAGAATCACCTCCCTGGACCTGCTGGTCACACTTCTTTTCATGCAGCCCCGGATACAGGTGGCTTTCTGGGCTGCAAGTGCACATTGTCAATTCTCAAAAATTTACCAGTGTGATTCTCCAAGACATATTGGGCAAGACTTCTTTTCCTCCAGAACAAGTTAGAAAAATGAGTGCAGTCTACCAATAAGTGAAAAATAAACCAAGTCCAAGTTAAAGTGTATGTTATTTACAGAATGTCTAGTTTTCTAAGTCATTGTTTAATCCCTCCCACTATAAGCAACCCAACCCCTTTCTTTAAAGAAGATAAACTACAGATTTTTCTACGATTGAAAACACTAGAGAAAATCTGCCATTATTATTACTCTTGCACATCAGCATCCACAAACAATGTCCTGGTGCTGAAGATATACACTAAACTCACCTCACATAGTTAATAATTAAACAAAACACTTTTACTTTTTGGTAGTGTGGTAGGTTGTCACACATTTCAGAAGTTAATTAAAGCCCATAAGTACATCTTTCAAACAGCCTCCTTTCAAAAGTGATCTAAACATTGTTCCTTGCTGCTAAACCTGTGGGATTTTTGTACTGGCATGGCATATGAGGTATATTATCAATCACACAAGGCTCTATTAATTTTATCACAACTCCAATGGCTGTTGACATTAAATGGCACAAATTTGGCCATTGTGGTCCCCGAGGTAGTGCATCTCCACATCCTTTGAAATGCTAATTATATTTCTGACCTTAAAAAAAGAAAAAAAGTCATTTTTAATCCTCACCAAGTCCCCTTTCCCTACCTCCTGATAGGAGAAACATTTTCACAGGGCCATTTCCCTGCCCACACTGCTTTGCTGGTGGGACTTTTATTTTTCTTTATATATTTCATATATATGAACATCCTTATAAGATTTCAATAGCTATTCTACAGGAAGGGTTGCTACACAGTAGTGCTGACATTAGCTTTCACTGAGATGAAGAGAAGAGACTGCTTGATGATGAAGACATTTCAAGGACACCACTGGTATAGAGTAGCTTTCTCTCTGGGTCAGTCAGTGTTTCAGATTGCTTAATTACTGCAAATTCACGCAGGTAGCTGTGATGAACACATGGAAAGCCATTAGGAGGTCTCATCAATTGTTTAACTTCAGAAAGAAAAAAAAGATTGTTATTAAAATAGTGAAAAGAATTCTACTCAAGCTTTTCACAGGATATCACTACCTGTCCGTCATGGGAAACTGTCTAAAATAGTTTTTGTCATCCCTATATCAATATTAGGCACATCATTATTCAACAAAATGTCTGTGTCATCTCTCTTTCAAGGTCATCTGAATTACAACAGCAGTCTCATGTCTTTTTTGCGTAAAATAGACTATTTTTACTTTATTCGTATTTACTTGCAGTTCTCCTTACCATCTCTTCTGAAATATTAGTTCCTTCAATGTGGCTTTGCATTTAACTAGAAATTAAAGCACTTTTATCATTAAAAAAAGAAACATGCAGAATGCAGTACATTCTTTACTATTTAAGATGACAGGTGTTTATTGCACCCAAACATAGCTTCATGTTCATAAAAAGAAAGTGTGAATATATGAGATCTTTTCTGCCAAATTTTTGCTCTGCTTTTTATACTAGAATTCAATTGCAGTTAGGAATCTAAGGGCAGAATTCAGTCATTTCATATAAGAGCAGTAGGTGATCAGCCTAAAGTGGGGGGGGGAGGGGGGAGGAAAGGAGTAGTAACGAAACAGAAAAATATGTACATGCTGAAGATCAGAAGTCTTGATTCATAGACTAGCTTTATAATAAACTTAGTACCTGTATCCAGTTAGCAAGTCCCACTCAGTTTCCTTGACAAAGGCAGTCTAGCCTCCAGTTAGACTAAAGGACCTTAGTTAGGCCAACCCTGGGCTTCTGAGGTTGCACGAGGTACAATATGACAAGGACAATTTCACTTCTTTTCCTGAAGAGTCAGGAAATTACACAGGGAAAATGGAGTTTTTAAAAGATGTTCTGTTTCCAAAGACAAAAAGTCATATCTAAGATATTTTCTACCCTATGTTTTTGGGGTGGTTAGGTTATATGACCATGATCCTGTCTTTTGGGCTTATGTACTTGGATTCACAATTGAAAGTCATGCAACTAGTTGAGTAGCATGAAAGTATTCCTGAAAGAGTCCACAGTAACTATAGTAATCATCACAAAACTTAAACTCTAGCCATACTGTTAGTCAGGACATCATTCAAAATGGATACACTTTCATTAAAAGTCATCTTTTACTAAAAACTGCTGCATCACGTTTGCGATGATCATATTACTTCCATTATAAGCAGTGTGCTGATGCACTGAGTTTGAAATTATGATCTCTGAGTAGGGAACACACCATACATATATATACACACATACCACATATATATGGATAGATATTTTAATCCAAAGACATATCCCACCATTTAAATATATATCAACATTGATTTTTAATGATTTAATAGAAAGCTGTATTTGACAAAACTTAAAGGGTTCCATTTTGGAGCATATATCAAGGTTCTCCCTATAGAGGGAGGGAGATAAAAAAAGTTCAGCCAGTATTTTCCAGTATTTCAGCAGATAGATAGCAGAAGCATATTCATACAGCAAGTAAAGCATTAGGATAATGTTCAAGAGACTTGACTTCCAGTCCTATGGTGGCATTGCTCTGCTGAGATACATCTGAGCCAAGTGTTTACTTGTCTTCACTGCCCTCATCTGAGTTAAGTATCATGAATGTATTATACAAAGTGATCAGATCTCTTGGAAGGTGAAAAAACTAGTAGGAACAGTAATTACTATTCCATACATGCATCCTCGTGAACTGTAGCATATTTGGCTCTTAAACTCTTACTTAAAAGGATCTGTTTCACAAATGTGCAAACATTATTACATTGCTCTGATTGTTATAATACAATGAAGGGGAAAAAAAGAGCCCCTTACAGTAAACAGAGTCCAATATGGAACTACAGCAAAAATAAATAGATAAATAAATATTCAATGATAATTGCATAGCAAGAGTTAAAAGGCACACTTCTTTTTTCTTCCAGGAAATTACGTTGTGTTTCTTTTAAGCATGCAGGAACCTGAGGATGTCAATAGCCTAACAAGGTTCCTCTTATATTCTATTTGTGAAGAATTATTGAGACAAGATATGACAACATCATTATGAGCCAACTGACAAGCCTGATAGCACACACTAAACTTACAGTATCTTTGTAACTGACCACATTCATGTGTATTTCAACACTTCTATAAACTCATTATTTCCAGGTAATATTCTATAACATTTCACTTGAAATGAAAATATTAATTCAACATATTCTACAGCTACATTAAAGCCTTTACAACTCCCTTTGTAAGGTATAATTTTGCTGGTGAAACACTAAATAATCTTGGTTTATTTATTTCTTTTTCCAAGAATTCCAACACTGATTAGTCCATACTAAGCACTAATTGCTTGCCAAATTTCATTAATTTGATTTTAAACCAACAGCTGAGTTATACAAAGGAAAACAACCAGTCAGAACAGATAAACTTCTGTTATTCATACACTCATATAATTTTAAAGAAGCATGAAAACAAAAAAAACAATTTATTTTTCCTTTAAATTGTCAACTTCTAGCCCCAAGCACATTTTTTTATTACTAGCGCACAATACTATAAAAAATAGAGCTTTATAAATGAAAACATTGACAGACCCTTAGCAATAGCGGCACTACAGGGAATAGCTATAAACAACATTTTTATTCCTCAAGCATACCTTACCCTTGAAAGTTTACACTAATTACCTGTAGTTTTGTTAATGTTTTAAGCTGCCCTTCATCTCTCCCATCCAGACACACCACTCAGCTTCCTCAACAGATATATTCAACAGCTTCTGTTCACACCTGACATCAATTTCCTTTGATGTTCACAGCCTAAATGAGAATGCTACAGAAAGCTGTATTTGTGAAGTATACAGGATGCCTTTAAAATGATGGCAGGTATTTTCCTCATTAAAGCAGCCATAACAGATAGTTAGATATGATGCTGTCCCTCACCTTCCTGCTAATTAATGACTATGATTGCAACCCAAATAAGATCAGGCAATTAAATGTGATAACATTTCAGAAGCGAAGAAAAAGTACAACAATCTTGGAATAGCTTCCTGTAGATAAATAAAGTTGATCTTAGCAAAATTAACATATAAATGTACTATTCTATCAAAAAATTGCACAAATGAAATAATGTAATAATTTTACTTTTAATTGAAACATGCGCTACTGTGAGGATTGAAAGTATGAGCAAGTCCTATATCTGTTTTATCGTTTATGTTAGGAATAGAGTAGTTCAAATTCTTCAAAGCAAGGAAGATTTGTGAAAAGATGCCTTTCCTACTAAAATATAATAGGGGAAGATTTCTGCATCAACACTGGGAACCTCCCTCTGAGCTCTGTATTCTGTAGCTTGTTGTCCCCTAGCAGTACTAACCACCTGCACGGTTTCTGTTGCAGTGTCTGTCACAGCCATAGCCAGACACTCTGATTTTATGAGTATACTATAATATTTAGCAGAGACATAGTTAATGTTTAAGTTTGCCATCATGAGGCTTCAGAAATAATGCTTATGATATTGATGAGGAAAATTGTGGTTCTTGGAGCTACTTATTCCCAACAGACTGAGGCAGACAACACAGCATCAATCCATATTTCCTCCACTCCAGAGTATTTCTGTACCCACATGGGGGCTAGTGATTAATTGATTTATCTTGAAAGCTCAGGTGTTTCAGTCCTTTTAGTGGTAGATTTACAATACAGTTATCAATTTGGTACCTATCTGCTGGTTTTAGTAAATTAAGGAGCCCTAACAACGATAGGCAGATGGAAAGGATGAATGGTCTGATTTTTATTTTTATTTTTATTTTTATTATTAATTTTTCTTAATTTTTATTTATTTTTATTTTTATTTTTAAACTTTCCCTTTACGAATGCCAAGTGCTGGGCAAAATGTGGGCATTTCTGTGCCTTCCTCTTTTTAACTTCTCTGGATACCCAGGGATCAGATAATATATAAAATAGTAAGAAAATCCCCAGTGGAGAGAATAAGTTTTAGAGGTATACTGCAGTAAACAAGATATGCTCTTTAAGCATCTTGGGGCAAGCACTGAAATTGCCACAAACTGATTTCATTCTTCTCTGGCTTTTGGGTTTTGAGAAATGGGAATCAACAATATCCATCATCTCCTCTTTAAAAGGTTCTTCCTACTGCTAAACTCGATCTCCAGTAATGAACATTTCAGGTGCAGTGATTGCCATCTGCATCATCTGACTGGCCCATACCATAGCTACTGTTCCTGATCACTCACAGGGTTGTCTTCAATACAACCATGACAATTGAGCCAGTGGATGGAGCTGGGATTGTTCAGTCTGGAAAAGAGGAGGCTCAGGGGCAACCTTATCGCACTCTACAGGTACCTTAAAGGAGGCTGTAGCGAGGTGGGGGTTGGTCTATTCTCCCATGTGCCTGGTGACAGGATGAGGGGGAATGGGCTAAAGTTGTGCCAGGGGAGGTTTAGGTTAGATATTAGGAAAAGAACTTCTATACTAAAAGGGTTGTTAGGCATTGGAATGGGCTGCCCAGGGAAGGGGTTGAGTCACCATCCCTGGAGGTCTTTAAAAGACGTTTAGATGTAGAGCTTAGCGATATGGTTTAGTGGAGGACTTGTTAGTGTTAGGTCAGAGGTTGGACTAGGTGATCTTGGAGGTCTCTTCCAACCTAGATGATTCTGTGATTCTGCAATATGCTCTGTCAGTGAAATATGTCTCTGAAAAGAGCAAACTGTAACAGATGACTCCAAACAAAAGACATATATATATATATTCAGCCAATACGTTCATATATGTATATTCAGCAAAATTACTTGCTCACTGGAATACCAATGAGCAGTACTTGATATTGTAGCATCATAAGGAAAGGTGATGCCCCAGGACGCCCCAAACAAGACCAACAAATACATCTGTCCATATCTTCAGACTTTTGACAAGTACTGGCCAAGGCTTAGCAGAGAGATATGCAAGCCAGAAAATAATTTTCATAGAATCATAGAATATCCTGAGTTGGAGGGGACCCACAAGAATCATTGAGTCCAACTCCTGGCTCACACAGGACCACCCAAAAATTGACCATATGTCTGAGAGAATTGTCCAAACACTTCTTGATATCCATCAGGCTTGCTGCCATGACGCTGCCATGGGGAGCCTGTGCCAGTGCCCGACCACCCTCTGGGTGCAGAACCTTTCCCTAACACCCAGCCTGACCCTCCCCTGTCCCAGCTCCATACCTGGGTCCTATCACTGTCCCCAGAGAGCAGAGCTCAGCGCCTGCCCTTCCACTCCCCTCATGAGGAAGCTGCAGGCCACCGTGAGGTCTCCCCTCAGTCTCCTCTTCTCCAGGCTGAACAAACCAAGTGGCCTCAGCTGCTCGTCATATGTCTTGATCTTCTTCATAGCCCTCCTTTGGACACTCTCTAATAGTTTTATGTCTTTTTTAAATTGAGGCACCCAAAACTGCATGCAGTACTCAAGATGAGGCCACACCAGTGCAGAGTAGAGCAGCACAATTACTTCCCTCAACTTCTTGTGTGCATCAAGCACAGCATTGCTGGATGCACCCCAGAATACCATTGACCCTTTTGATTGCCAGGGCAAACTGTTGACTCATATTCAACTTGCCATCAAACAGAACCACAAGATCCCTTTCTGCAGGGCTGCTCTCCACCCTCTTGTCCCCCAGTCTGTACAAACAGCCGGGGTTGCCTCTTCCCATGTGCAGAATCTGGCACTTGCTCTTGTTAAATTTCATATTGTTGGTTAATATTCAGCCCTCCAATTTATAAAGATCTCTCTGTAAGGCCTCTGTACCGCTGCTGGAGTCAACAGTTCCTCCCAATTTAGTCTCATCCACAGACTTAATATAGCTTCAAGTCCTATATTCAAGTCATTTATGAAAACATTGAAGAGAACTGAGCCTAAAATGGAGCCCTGCAGAACTCCACTAGTGACTGGCTACCAGCCTGGCATAACCCCATTTTCTATACTTCTGTCCTTTCTGAAATTTATACTTCTTTAAGATTCAAGGTAAATATGTAAATGAAACAGGTAAATTAAAAGCACTTTCCTCTTCTGAATGGATTTGTGTGGGGCCAGACAGAATAGTGGAGCCAACATGAGATATCTAGAGCTGTGTAAAAGTTGTTGGATATTTTGAACAGAGAGGAAAGGGATGATCTCTAGAAGTAGTGTTCTTTGTTGTGACTGTAGCACTGAAGCCTTTGGTCTACATCTTTGTTCCAGTTCTCCATTAAACCTGAAGGTCAGGATCAAGGGGTTAATGCAGGATTTTCATGAAATATTAATTTGCTTCTAACTTCACATACAGTAGTTTAACATTCCGTGTACAATTTGGCTTAAGCAGTGGCTGGGGACATGTTTATATGCAATTAAATGGAAAAGCAGTTTTCCTACCCTCTCTGACCTCCAAAGTGAAGAAAAGTGTAACTGTGCAGCATATTTTTTCACTTACACATTGATGATCAAAGGTAAGAATGTTTTTGTGAACCAAATATATATTACTTTGTCAAACTCGTTTTTTCTTTTTCCCTTTTCAAAAGCAAAACTTATTAAAATTTTGTTAGCACATAGTTTAGTTTTATTTATATTTATTTATACTATTTATTTATATTAGTATATATTTATATATATATTATTTATTTATATTTATTTATATTATTTATAATTATTTACTTCCTCTCCTCTTGTTCTGACAGTAATAAAAAGTAAGCATGAAAAAGATTGGACCAAATGACAAGAGAATGGACTTTCTATGAGCAGTTTTAGGGTGTAAATCAGAAGTGACAACATAAGTCAAAGCTGTGTTGCCATAAGATTCATAGATATGACCCAGTGATGAAAGAATTTGCAAAGTAATACAGAGTTGTCCAGAAAGAGTCCATGGGAACTTTACAAAACCTTTTTCAAATCCTCGGTCATCCTAAATCTAAAAGAATAAGCTCAAAAATAAAATTGTCAAAATAAAAGATGCATGATTCTTAAGCTGTTTTGTAGGGACTGTAATATGGTTAACTTTTTTTTTTTTTTTTTTTTTTTTTTTTAATACACGTTTGAGAATGAAAACTAGGAGATGTGCATTTTTTTCTGCTCCTTCCTGGACAATATAGACCTATGCCTTTCTCTTTGTTTATGCATCTAAAATTGTCATCCTCCTTCCATAATGTTATTTTGAAAGCATTGCAAACTTTTCTTCCAGACCTTGAAATCTTCTGTCCTCAGACAGAGGAGATCGAGGTATGAGACTGCTGCTCTGAGCCTTTTATCTCCCCTTCTGGGGTAATGAACATTTTCTCGTGTCATCACTAATGAAGACCAATTTAAAGACTTCTCTCTCTCACCTTACCTCTCCATGCTTTCCAAAAGACACCAGCAACTACTATCCTTCAAAACAATTTGCATTCAAACACTTTTGGAGGTTTCCCCATTCCATCCCTAAGCCACAGGAAAAAAAATAATACAAAAGCAAAACAACAACCCCCACCCCCAGCTCTTAACAGTATATTGCCACCAAAATAATCTGTTTTGCATATAAGAATTTCAAAACAAAGACAAATGGTGAATATACCATAAAATTGTGCATATTTATTATGCCAATCAACATACTTTCATCATTACCCTGCATTCCTTTTGCTCATTAGTCATGACCACTTCTTGGCTCCAATACTGTGTAAACTCTTGGGGAAAATGCATAGGTTAGTAGCAAACAGCAGAACTGACAAGGCTTCAGGTGCTATTGGTTATTAATTTTTTAACCCCTCAAAGTGTCAATTGTGTTTGATTTACTTTAAAGATTATTGCAGAACTTGTAAAAACAAAGCAAAACAAAACAAAACACAACAAAATGGTTATTGTCCATGGTAAATCTATCATTAGGAAAGCTTAGGACAAAAATAGCAGTATAAAAACAGGTATCTGTGTATAACAGTTATGTCTGGGTTGTGCGAAAGGAAGAGTACTATATCCACTTAGTATGACAGTAGGATCTCCAATATGTATTTGAAATTCAAACTGAAGCATTTAAAGATTTAACACAGCAACAGAAACTTTCTTGTTTCTGGCATAAATGTGGTAATAGCATCAGAAAAAAATAAAAACTGTTCTTCCCTTGAAAAAAATATATTCTACAACAGTTGTCTGGTATACTTCATTATGTTTGGGATGTTTTAGTACTTATTTTTGAGGGGTACAGTTAGTACTGATGGGCCTTTGAATTCATTTTAATTCTGATCTTATTTATTTCAAAGAGCAACTTGGAGAAACAATGAAGTCAGTGAAAATCCACTACTCTAAAATTTGTGGTAGCTCGTAGTCAAACCCAAGAAGAGTAATGCCTGATCACTAGAATTTAATCAAAGAACATCAACATTTTTTTCTCTGATTTGAGTCAGTTGCTTCTGAGACTTTTTTTGATGTCTCCAAAATAAATTTTGGCAACAAAGACCAACAAGATTTAACTATTTGCCACCCTTCTGAAAAATTCTTTCTAGTAATCCTGAGCAACTGATGAATTTGTTATAGACAGGATACTCTCATCAGCCTGGATATACAAAATAAGGGCTAAATTAATCAGAGACATGACTCTCATGAATTCACCATACTTAAACAAGTTATTCAGGTCTAGTTCTTTTGTAAGGAAATGTAGCTGAATTCATATTCTTTCCTGGTCTGTAAATTTAATGTCAACTCTCTAAGATTTTTCAGTTTATTGTTACTAAACACAGAGAATGTCTCTGATGGTTTTATACCAATAAATCAAATTGTTTCCTACCTACAAAAGGAAAACTGTTACTGGCTACCCAGTATTGATCTCTTACATTCGAAACATCTGAAGTTCAACAACATAGATGATCAAAAACAAGCCCAAAACCTTGGTGGGAAATTATCATCTAATTTTGAAGTTTCTAATTTAATGCAAAGTTAGTTTTGCAGTTGTTAGTTGCAGTTGCATATTTTTGCTATTTCTCTTTTAAATTCTGTTATTTCACAGGCAGATCATAAGTGAGCTGGATGAAAATGAGATATGTAAAGTTTTGGTTCTGGTAAGCATTCAAAATGTATGGAGTTTGGCCAAAGCATTACTTTAAAATCAAATGGTCCTCAACCTATACTGGCCCTGGGACAAGAATAGTGAGTAACTCATGTGCTTTGAGCAGTACTGTGCTTCTGTCTCTAGGCCGGCCTCAGCTTTAACTGTATAATTGCTTTTAGCTGCATATAATGATTTTGTGGACAGCCTGTATTCCCCAAGCCACTACTTTAAAGGACTTACAAGCTAGCATTTAAACATGACTGAGTTATAGTCATGCCAGCCAAATCAGAAACACAGCAAGAATAGTCTCTTGTAATGTGTCAGTTTTCCATTGTAGAGATTTATCTATTCTACTAAGGAGCCAGACAGGCATGAAAAATAGCAAACTTGAGAAAGTTAATCAAAGTATTTTAAATCCTCAGAAGAAGTTTCAGTCAACAGCAGTGTGAATTAAGGTTTAGGTCACAGCTTATTATATTCATCTTGATCTTAACCATAAAAAGATTGGTGGTGGCCCATACTAAGATGTGTTTATACTTCTTCTGGAGCTGAATGCATATACACAGGGAATTATTAGATCTTCCCTGAAAGCTAGAGCTAGTGTAAGCACACTAAGCCTATCCCAGGAAAGGTCATGTAGTTGGCTCTTCTTGTCCTGTTAAAAGTTTGTATAATTTAAAGACAGAACCACAAAATTCTCTAACATAATCAAGTATCAAAACAGTCGTTTTGAAAGACTGCATACTTTTTCATTTCAATTGGGCTAAGAGATACATAGCTGAAAGTTTTCCCTAAAAGAGTTCTCGTTAGCACTGCAGCAAACTGATATTTATTCAGACCTCTTTGTTTCTATATCATCACTAGCAGGCTAAACAGAATGACATAACTAATGCCTAATTTAGACATACATACCCATGCACTTTAATATTCAGAAATCAGTTATCTTTAGTATTTTTTCTTCTTTAATGAGACTTGAAATACGGTTCCCCTAATATATTCTTCTTCTGGACACAACAAACTTTCCTTTCCTGAGCATTTTTTTGTTTGTTTGTTTGCTCGTTTTATTAATTCCCTTCTGTTTGGGGGATAAATGTAGAAATGAATACTATGATAAACACTGCATAAATGGTCTTCTGTACTACCATGTTTTCATAATTTTGGATAGTTGAGCTTGCACTGCTGGATAGACTTTGCCACAAGACTGCTCAAGAAATACACATTGCAGTTTCTCCTCTTAGATGCTCGTCCTTGTTCTGTCATATTAGCAACAGGCTTTTTTGCCCACCACAGAAATCCTGTTCATGTCCCATCATATGACCAGGTTCCTCTGTCACCTCAGCACAAAGAAAGGGTTCTCTGCAAATCATCAAATATGTCCTTGCCACATGAACTGCAATACAGCCCAAAATGTTTTAGGGTGTCTGTTTTTCATTTCTGTGATGGGTCCACATCCTCTCCCTGTCCTTTTCTCCAGAAGAGAAAGCATCATGGAAAAGAGACACTTTCCAATTCAGATGACTACAGGTGGGTTGAATTAACCTATCTGGGGGCTCAGTTTGGCCTCTGGCCGTGTGAGGTACCATATGTGAAATCAATTTATTTCCTGTTACTTTTCTTTGGGGGATGAAAATGATTATCTAATCTTCCTAAACCTAACTCACCCTAACTTATTTTTGGGTGCTGTTTATACAGTTTTGACCAACCAGCTCTTGAGCTTGATCCTGGAAGGCCTTTACCGGGCTTTTCTAATAATTCACTAAGAGCTCTCAGCCTAAACTATATTTTGAAAACAATCTCTCAGTCTTATGAACTGGTTCTGTCAGCATACCTCAAAGTAATACGGAAAGAAATGCTTTATGATTATTTTTATTTTAGAAAGGAAGAGACCGAGGCACAAAAATGAGCAAAGGCATAGCAATTGTTAACTATCATTGTAGCTGAAGAGCTAGAAGGAGAACCTGGGTAATCACTCTGTTCCACCCCCTCCCACCACCAGGGTTGAAGATTTTTTAAAGACTAATAATAAAGTAAGACACACACAAAATCCCCTCTACGGATATTTATTGTCTTGAATATCGTAGCTATATCTTTATTTTTATTTTTTAACCTGTCAAAGACCATCATCAGCTGAAATACTACCTTATCTATATCTAGTGCCACAAAGAGTTTTAGAAAATGGAGATGAGGCTGGGAGCTGATTATCTGATTAATTTTGCTGAGCACATATCTAGCATGGAAAAGTATTCTATGCTTCAAGCAGTGTAGTACAAATGTCCCAATTAGATGCATGACTGATTTTGATTTGGCTCATTATTTATGCAGAACACTGGCTACTGGCTTATTGTCTTATTAAGTCCTGCAATATGACCCTTAGTAGTGAATGTGACTAATACTAGGATAACTATTTCATTTTTCTTAAGGTTGCATATTATTATTATTACTATTATTGTTAATAATAATTGTTAATAATAATAATAATGTTACTTCATTTTCACCCTTGATAGTGCCAGAGATCTGAGACAGAATAAGTATAATTGCAAAATCTTGAAAATGCTTGTATGTGAGCAATAGGAACAATTTTACCTAACAATAAAGTTGTAAGTTAGACCTAGAAGTCTAAGCAAGCTATCCCTATAGTTAGTGTTGGGAAACAGGCACTTCCCAGAAGTTATTCAACTCTTTTGAAAATAGAATCTAAGACACATCAGATAGCTCACTCTCTGGAAGCATCTACTTCATTCCATTAATAATAGAACATGCAAGAGTAACTAGCCCAGTTTGGGATGATCAAATTTTGTTCACTTTCATTCAAAATTTTAAAATCTGTCCTAAGAGACTCCTAAGATGCTCATACATTTCAGGAAAATCCTTTAAAGCAAAGTTTTTGACTGCTTCCATGAACTAGTACAGAAAGGGCATCACTAGAAGAAAACACTTTAAAGATCTTTTAAGTGAAACTAAAAATCTACTGAAAACAATGTTCTTTACTGCATTACTTGCATTTTTTCTTTGGATAATCACTTTCACTGGGTTTCTTTGTTGGTACATGATCATGAAAGTTTTTGAGGATCAGTGCAAATCTTTGAAACCTCGGCATGGTAATGCACAAATATATTCTTGCCAATTCCTGCATGCCAGTCTCACAAATGTCCAGCACCAAACATATAGCACTAATAAAGAGTCACAGGACATGCAAGAAGACAGAATTATTTCAAGGAAGCTTCTTCACTGAAACACTGAAAACAAGGGAATTTTTTAAAGGTATTAAATGGGTAATTAACTCCCTGCTTCATTAAGAACACATAGAGTTTGCCACCTGAATTACTGGAAATTTAAAAGCTAGTGCTAGAGCAGAAGAAAACCTCAAGATAAAGTCTGATACAGTTAATGGGACTATGGAGCAACCAGATGGAGTTCAGAACCCTTTTCAATCTCATTTTCCTAATACAGTAATAAATGAACTAACTATTGAGAATATTTTTGGAAACAACTTATTTTAAACTAGCATGAAAGAAAAGTCTATGGAGGCAATCTTTTAGTGTTTTCAGCTGTGGTATTAAGACCACAAATTCAACGTCAGCCAGCACAGCTCCAAATTTTTCATACAAACCTTTTACAACTCACTCTTTTTGACCAACCTAAGCAGAGCACACATTATTCAGTAAATTGATCTGGTGTGCGATTTCAAATAATGAACACATTTTAGAAAATTATGAGCTGCTGACATGCAGTTCATGAATGTAGAAGCATGATCTTGACACAATGGATTTTATCCCATTTAGGTACTAGTTCAGTTCAATATTATGGAATCACTAATAAAAAGGAAGAAATCTTTCTCCATTAAGAGGCACAGACAACATTTATCTCCCATTACATTCAGTGAATAGTGTGTTCACTTGAGTCTTGTAAGTATTTAGACATATAGTTCTGAGAAATATTTTGAAATACTAAAAACTCATCAAAATTAGGGAAATCCATAATTATAAATGTGTTATAACAACTTATGCAGCAGAGCTAATAAATGTTAGACTCCACATCTAAAGTTTTGGGCTCAAGCTTTTATTAGGTGAAAGCTTTCACTAGATTTTCCCTAGTGTGGAGTGTACTGTTGTACACTCTAGCATGGCCTTCTTTGTGTCTAATAAAGATTGATCTTGAAATTCAGTCTCCTTCTCACTGAGGGCACAAACAAAGGGAATTCACTGCTACCCAGCTGTCAAATGTAGTTAAAACTGGCCAGCATATAGAAAAAGTATTGAGACAGATGCATACATACTCAGAGAGGCTTAAAAGACACTGGTAAGTCTTACTTCCCCAGGAGTCAGGTTAAAGGTGGAAATCTAGTCCAAAGAATTCATCTAAAAAATAAAATTGAAGTGGTGCCCCTGCTTTGAAATAGATTGCATGGGGTTTATGTAGCAAGGTTTTGGTAGCAGGGGACTGCAAGGGTGGCCTCTGTGAGCAGAGTCCAGAAGCTGACCCATGTTATATAAGGGCTAGTTTCAGCTGTCTCCAAAGGGACCCGCTGCTGTCCAGAGCCAAGCCAATAAGCAATGTTGTTTGCACCTCTGTGAGAGCAGATTTAATAAAAGGAACAAAAAACTGGTGCACAAGAGCAGCTGGGAGAGTGAGGAGTGAGAAACAGCCCTGCAGATCCCAAGGTCAGTGCAGAGGGAGGGCAGGAGGTGCTCCAGGCACGAAGGAGAAGTTCCCCTGAGGCCTGTGGAGAGGCCCCTGGTGGAGCAGGCTGTCCCCCTGCAGCCCATGGGTCCCACATGGAGCAGATCTCCACGCTGCAGCCTGTGGAGGAGCCCCGGGGTGGACCAGGTGGATGTGGCCTGGAGGAGGCTGCAGCCCGTGGAGAGGAGCCCACGCAGGAGCAGGGGGTCTGGAGGGAGCTGCCACCTGTGGGGGACCCGTGCTGAAGCAGTTTGCTGCTGGGGGATGGATGGACCCCGTGGTACGGAGCCATGTGGGAGCAGTTCTTGAAGAGCTGCTGCCTGTGGGCAGCCCCTGCAGGCTCAGTTCGGGAAGGACGGCATCCCGTGGAAGGGACCCCACGTGGAGCAGGGGCAGAGAGTGACCCTGGAGTGGTGGAGATGAGGTGTTTGGGACTGACCACAGCCCCTATTTCTCATTCCCCTGCACCACTCGGGGGAGGGGGTTGGGGGCAGGGGTGTGTAGAGGGGAGGTGAACTGGGGAGGGGAAGGTGGTTTTAGTTTTCTTTTAATTTCTTGCTGCTCTACCTTGTTAGTAATTGGTAATAACTTACATTAATCTCCCATGTTTGCCATTACTATAACTGTTGAGTGATCTCCATGTTGTTACCTTAACCCTTGAGCCCTTTCCATCATATTTTCTCCCCCTTTTCCTTTTGAGGAGGGGGAGTGAGGGAGAGGTTGTGGTGGAGCTCAGCTGCCCAGCTGATACGTGGATAAAAAAATAACAAACCTCCAGATCTCTGGAGCTACCATTTCTTTATCCTTTGTGGGGGGAAACTGGTACTCACAAAAAGCAACAACAACCTAGCTTTTATTTACAGTACATCAGACATCTCAAGTTAAGGAAAGATCTTTAAATACATTTTGTTCTACATCTTTCATTTTCTCATCAGCATCCCTAGTGTAAAATATCTTCTCAGAATTGAACTAAGGTGAATGTTCCTCTTTTTAGGAACAGTTTTAAAGGAGCAGGTCCTTTATTTATTTTATTTTTTTAAATGCTAATGGCTCAGAGTTTCATACAGTACATGGGTTTTGACCTTCTTGTCTTCATTCTGTGTTCGTAACAAATAGAGAAAAATGTGTCATAAACAACTTCTCTCCAGGAATTCAGAAATATAAAGAACTGTTCTTCTATTTCATCAGAGGTTCCTTCTGGAATGCTTTGTCTGTCTAGTATCGCATAGACCATCCACAGCTGAAGGATCTAGACTGTGTTCATTCTTCCTCCGAGAGAAACCACTAACAAGACTAGGGAAAAATGCCTTCAAATTAAATCTGCTTTATATATGATTTTTTTTTTCTGGAAAAAATTTGTTGTTGTTTTTGTTTTTAATGTCATTATCAAATAAGAATTCCAGTAAGTCTCCTTCATATCATTAGGTACAAAATTATTAAGATAACTATTTGAAAGCCCTCATTAGGGAAAAGGAGATTTAACACAAATCCAATAAACTTCAGTGAGACCTCTGGTGCTCCTCACTTTCATTATCTGTGCTGTAGATATCAGACAAGTAAACTTACTCCAGCTTCTCTAATGACTACTAACAGTACTGCGACATTTCTTTTTGTATCCTCACACAGAGGAACAATGAACAATGGTATGTTAAATATAAAGAAGGTTGAAAATAAAGATTTCTTCAAAAAATTTCCTGACACAATTAGAGATTTTTCAGCAAGTCTATCTTCCCACTTGCTTTCTCTAATTCTTTTGGAACTTAACAACAAACATCTAAGAGGGAATTGCCTGACTCCAGTAGAAAAGCTAACTGTTCTGTTATTTTTACCCCTAAATAACATCAATTTATTAGGAAAAAAAAAAAGTAAAGAAAAAGGAAAAAAAGAAAAGAAACAGAAACAGAAAAGGAAACAGAAAAAGAAAAAGAAAAAGAAGAAGCAAAAGAAAAAATAGAAAAAGAAAAAGAAGAAAAAGGAAAAGGAAAAAAGAAAAAAAAAAAAAGAAAAAGAAGAAACCAGCACCCCAAAACAGAGTTATAAATAAAGGAAATATTTTAAGTCAGAATTTCCGTCAAGGTGTTGAGGAATTTTCATGTAGTCAGAGTTCCAACTAACCCTTAGTGGCTTCTGCATGGAGCAGCCTTCTCACTGTTTTCTCTGGTGTTTTTTTCGAAAGAAATGCAACGAAACACAGCCATGGCACCTCAAAGAAATGTAACTTTTAATAAAAAAGGAATAAGCATTTGATTTGACAACATATATATATATATATATTTAGGAAAACAGGAAAAAAATAGTGAAGAACAACTAAGTAATAATAAATACAGTGTACCATGACCTGTCTCACCCCCCAAAAAAAGTCTTAACAGGAATTTTTCTACTGGCACACTAATGGTGTATCAGTTATGACCATTGCTTGAGACAGAATACTGAGCTAGGTAAGACCTTTGGCCTGACCCAATACAGTTATTCTTCTGAGCAAGTCACAATGGAAAAATTCAAAACCTAAAACAATAAAAACAAACAAACAAAAAACAACAACAAAAAAAGATCTGAAGTGAAGACAAAAACAAACAGCTTGCAGATTTACTGCAACCTTGCTATCAAGATTATATACATATAAAAAATATAGTACTCAGTGGATGATAGTTGCTTCTTGCAGGAAGGAAAAATCATTAACAAATATGAATCAGAATGAAAATTTTTTAAAATCACATTTTTCTGTGTGGTGGTTTTGCGTGGGTGGGCAGCTGAGCTCCACCACAACTGCTCTCTCACTCCCCCTCCTCAAAAGGAAAGGGGGAGAAAATATGATGCAAAGGGCTCAAGGGTTGAGATAAGGACGGGGAGATCACTCAACAATTATCATGACGGGCAAAACAGATTGAGAGTAGGGAGATAGTAAGATTTATTGCCTATTACTAACAGGCTAGAGAAGTGAGAAACAAAGAAAAGAAACCAAAAACCCCTTCCCCCCATCTGCCTTCTTCAACCTGCTCCCCCCGGGTGGCGCAGAGGAATGGGGGAATGGAGTTTGCGGTCACTCTATAGCACTTCGTCTCCGCCGCTCCTTCATGGTCACTCTCCACGGGCTGCAGCTCCGGCCCGGGGCCTGCTCCTGCGGGGGCTCTCCATGGGCCGCAGCCTCCTCCAGGCCACATCCACCTGCTCCACCAGGGGCTCCTCCATGGGCTGCAGCGTGGAGATCTGCTCCATGTGGGACCCATGGGCTGCAGGGGGACAGCCTGCTCCACCAGGGGCCTCTCCACAGGCCGCAGGGGAACTGCTGCTGGAGCACCTGGAGCACCTCCTGCCTTCCCTCTGCACTGACCTTGGGATCTGCAGGGCTGTTTCTCACTCCTCACTCTCCCAGCTGCTGTTGTGCAGCCTTTTTTTTTTTTTTTTTTTTTTTAAGTTTGCTCTCACAAGGATGCAAATAACATTGCTTATTGGCTTGGCTCTAGCCAGAAAATTGGGGGCCTTATCTAACATGGGGCAGCTTCTGGATTCTTCTCACAGAAACTACCCATATGGCCCACCTGCTACCAAAATCTTGCCTCGTAAACCCACTACATTCTGAAAGACACTACATACACGCTTTAACTTTTACAGGTTCTAATGCTCCCTCCCTGGCATTGTCCAAAGTCAGGTTGAATATCACTTTGGGCAATCTGGTGTAGTGGAAAGTGTCCCTGCCCATGGCAGGGGGGTTGGAACTAGATGGTTTTTAAGGTCACTACAAACCCAAATCATTCTATGATTCTATATTCTAATTAATTCCACTTTCTCCTTGTATGCAGCAAAAAGTTGCAACTTTCTAACTGAGTATAGCTTTTATTTATTTTATTATTTTTTCCATCTATAAAAATAGCACTTTTCATTAACAAATCATTTTGACAGAAAAATTCAGAACAGTTCTAATAGGCATTTGTATGTGACTGTATGCATCCTACCCATCACAGACACACAGACCTACACAGACACCCATCCTCAAACAGAATAGAAAATCTTGTCAGATATTTTCCTTCAGCATTAAGGCCATGTCTCAAAGTGCTCTGCAAGTGTAATGGCAACAATCTATCATGAGCTGATTTTTAAATAGCCACACAAAACTTTATGAACATGAAATAGAACTGCTTGAATTATTATTTTGATGACATCTTTAGCAAGTGATCATTGTGAATGAGCCTGTTTCTACTTCCTTTTATTCTGCTTCTACCTGCAGTCTATATTACATGGCTCTCCTTGTACAGAGAGACCCACACAAGGCTTACTCACTTTGTAAACCTCACATAAATGTTTTTTCAGGCTTAAGTAATGAACAACCTTTTCATAAGTTTAGCAAACAGAAGTGAAATTCAGGTTTTCCAAATGCAAGATAGTGCCTGTAGAATAGAAATACTCATTTACACAGCAGCCTACGATCTTTCTGGAAATAATATACAGTTACACACCACAAACGAGATGTATTATCATTATGCTGATGAGAAGATCAAATATTTCTTTTTCTTCTATTGTCAAAACATTTTTAATGGATGATTTTCTGCCTGGAAGGACATTTTATTGAAATTATGTGCTGAGCCCACCACTCATTGACTGAGTAAGATGAAAACAAATGAAAAAAGAAACCTGCATGAGCCTACTTTATGGAAAAAAGAGAGAGAGAGAGAGAGGGAGAAATGGGGATGTTCATTCTTATTGCATATTATACCTCTTTTGTCTTTCTTTTTCAATCTTGTCTTGTTGGATTATGTGTTCTTCAAAGCAGTGACTTTTTCAAGCTATTTAAGTCTTGGAAACAATGGTGTATATTCCTAGTTGTTCCTTAGGCATTGTTACAATACCAATGAATAAAAACAGCAAAGATGGCTCCATTAAAATGCTTAGCCATACAGGCTGCAATTTTCAGGGCTACCATTGCATTTCATTGGGAGTTCAGCAGCATTAGACTAATTCCTTAGGATTTCAAGTTTTCTTTTTTGTTTCTTTGATATATTGATGTTCTGTATTTGTATATTTTTCAGAGTTATCCTGGCCAGTTTATGCTAGTTAGATTAAATGAAGTTATTACTTGGAAGATCATTTTCTACAATTTTAAACGTATGATACATCAATCATTCTGTCAGTTAAAAGGCAGTACTGTGCTATGCTTAGCTGAAGTAGTAGTCTTGATGATGATAACGAGCTATTAAATTTGCTTATGCAGTGATGGAAGAAAGAACCTAAGAATTATAATGGAAGGGAACATCTTTACCATATCTCCTTGTGGGCATTTTTGCCAATTAAAAGGAAACACATAAAAGATGCCACAGCTGCACTAACTTTTGTGTACCTTTACACTAATATAAAACACTTTTACACTGATTCTGCGAGTTCCTCGCCACTCCCAAGCACATCTCCTAATTCTGTCCTAGTTTCACAGTTATGTTATGCCAATCAGCCCCTCCCAGGTCATTGGGGAAAGAAGCAACTACTCCCGAGCTATTTTTCACTTTCAGCTGCAGTTACGGAGTGTTTGAAAACTTGATGAATATCAGAGTGCATTTCAGAATAATACTCAGGAGCTGAATAAAACAGAGATGCAGAAGACCGATTGATATGAATGACATATCTTTTCTATCCATTAGAAATACTGCATACACAATAGATTTTTTGGTTGGAAAAAAAGAACAAGATGACTTTACTAGAGCCGTTTGCCAGCCATTCAGTGAATAGGTCAGAGGTATAAGGAAGATAGCTTTCCTGTTAAAAGCGCTAGTTGCATTGCTCATTCATCATTCACACTCATTGTGTTCTGGCTGTCTGTAACAGTAGCAACAGAGGAAGCATCTCAGTCTTTATTTCATCTAACTTCAGCTTTTGAGTGAAATCTTAATACTCTTTTGATGATGTCATAGTTTTCTGCAACTTTACAGTCAGCATAATTACTTCAGTCCAGGATCAAGAAAAGTATTGTGATCATCATTTTGATGAAACATACAACAGGATAAACATTCAGTTCTCTACCTTGTTATATCTCACATATATCTTTCCTTGAACATATATGCTTCTGAAACATATATTATCAAATGCTATGTACGGAATCCTGAGTGTATGAGCATAGAGAAATAACTATTTAAGCCAATTTTCCTGGCTGCTTGGAGAGAGAGAAGGGAACAGCTAAACACCCTGCCTGTTCCTTTACAGGAAAAAGTCAAAACAGCTCCTACCAGATATGTGCCTTCCAAAAAAAGCCACGTGCAGCTCTAGAAGCACAAGTTGCGTATCACTGATTTAGTCAGTTCTTCCATCTGCAAAGAGCCCAAAATGCTTTACAAACTTTACAAGAAGCTTCTCATCCACCACTGAAGTGCAGCCGCCTATGGATTGAAACTTGGCAGCTGTTTAACAGAACACATAAATCCTACACAATGGTTTAGGGGAAGAATTTTTAAAGAATGGTGCAGATGGGAGTGTAGGGAGGAAGAATATAGTTACATAAACTGGCAGGAGATGCAGGTTGTCCAAAACAAGCAAAATTTTAAATTTCTTATATTGCAACACATTTCAAGCATTTTGATAGGTATCAGAGAAAATTCCTTTGTAAATGTTTATAGTACTATTTTTTTTCCCAATGGATCTATTTTAATCACTCTATACCTATGCATATTAATTGCGGAGAATGAAGTCATACCAGTGCTCAGACACTCACCAGCACCATTACCCATGAAGTAAAATACTTTGGGAGTATACAGAAATGTGACCACTTTAAATATAAGACATCCACAGCATTTCAAAAGTAGAAAGCCAGAGCTATAACACTTGCCTACAGATGTGAATTCTTGATTTTCAATAGTATAAAATTCCAATTTTTACCTCTTCAAGACCATATCTTTAAAGTTTGTTGTTCTTCCATAAAAAATAAAATAAAATAAAATAATAATATAAAACAAAACAAAACAAAACAAAACAAAACAAACTTTTAAGAGTCCCAGATTTATTCTATCCTACCCTTAAGTTGGAGGTGATTTAATTTTGGAGAAAAATTATACCGAGAAAGAAAAAGGAAATGGAAACAATAGTTAGTATGTTCTTATTCTTTGCTAGTTTCTTTGTGAAGCCTTTGAGGAACTGTGAATGTTAGAAAGCATCAGCACTGTATCTATGCTGCTAAATTAAATAGCCTCAGACTGTCCTCTGGCACTGAGACCAACTGGCATGAAATGGCATGCAGGTATATTAAGAAATTATTCTAGCATCCAAGTAACTGTATTCAATTTGTTTATTTGGAATAACCTGTGGCCCATGCAAAGTCCCCTATTGTACATAAGAGTAACTTAGGACAATGCTAGTTGGCCTGAGTCAAAACTGTTGTCATTGAAGAAATTTAATACCATAAATTATTGAATTCCAAGGTCTGGATATGCTTCCTGGCACTGGATATCTTACTAGTGTAGGTGTAGCCTGAAAGTAGTGTAAGTAACTAATATCAGCAGCTTAAAAATAAACCACATTTGCAGCATTTTGAGAGAAAGACTGTCTAAGGGAAGATAAACAGTAAATGTATAATACCTTGGTGAAATTGTTTTCCTCACTGTAAAGATTATTAAATACAGGTCTTTAAATAGGGCTAAGAAGAAACAATACAGCATTCAAAACTTGACTATCAGTTTTTATGGTTCTATTGGAATAGTGTAGACAACTTTTATGTTTTAGGAAAGAAAGAAACAAACAAAGAAGCAAAAAACAGCACTGAAAAATTCTGTGTTAAACAATCAGCAGTGTTAGACCACAGTGAATGGTCTCAAAATGCATCTCTGTCCTCATCACATTTTGCCTCTCCTTCCCCTTCTATAGAGAAACACATCCAAACATCTCCTCTGTTCAACCTGACAGGAGACATTGGTACTCTGTACAGCACCAAGGTAGTTTGTAAATGAGGAAGCATTTGGATGTTGGGCTGGGTTCAAACCACTAAACAAGTAGGAACTGTATAAAGCACAAACAGTAAATTTTAATGTCATTTAGGATTTTAAATATCCCAAAAAATCCATTTAAATACGTGGAGATGACTCAGATCTATCTAAAAATGAAATATGTACAGCAAAAATATCTAAATGCTTCAAAGATGGAAATCAATTATTATTAGTTTAGGTTTCCCTTATAAGAACGTTCATTAGTTTTCTGTAGCATTAAGGAGACTGAATAAAATATGTGTGTGGACTTTAAACAGCTTTTCTGGCTTAAACATTGCAGGAAAATATTCAAATAGAAAAGGCTGGGAAGTGATGGGATTTCAAGTCATCCATTCACCTTAGGGATATTAGGAACATTAAAAAAAAATCAACACCAAGTTGTACAAGATCATTTAAAATATCAGTAAAAATGCATGGGAAGTAAGTAAAGTATATGCCAGTAAAATGTATTAAAAGAATTAAGTAAAACCAAACAAAGTCCTAACAGATATCAAATGCTGTGCAAGGAAAGGGTCTGAATAGCAACAAAAACAACAAAAACAAAGTTTCCACTTAAGCATGTTGCTTGCAGCGTATTTTAAACTGCTTCAGTATACTGGTCAATTATAGTCTTCAATACATTGAAGTTGTCTGCCCTTAAACATCAAGAATATTAAATAGCAAAATAGTTGGAAGAAGAATAATTCGATTTTTTTTTTTAAGATTACATTTAATTTTTCCTATTTTTTGTTATTATTTATTAAGTATTTTATTACAATAATGGATGGTAATTATATATCTTCTACTCAAATTGATCATAAACACCCAATAGCTAACTTTCCCCTGCGTGCTAATGATGATGTATGGCACTTTTGTTTATGATAATTTATTTATATCATCAAGGCAAGTGACATATGAGATGAATTCCAAACTTTTAAGCTAGTAGTGCAAATAGGTAAATTAGCTTTCTTAAAAAATGCATCTCTTCAAAAATCTTCAGTTTGGTATTTGCGGGTGCCTTTTCACAAATTCTTGAACTGTAATGCTATCAAAATAATAATGTGTCTGCTTGGTGCATCAGCCAAAGCAATTGCATTGCTTGCCAAAAAGACAGGTGCTAAAAAGTGTTTTGTTTTGCTTTAACAGAGCAGTTACTGCTCAGTGAATACTTGACCTTAGCTTTAAAGTTTTTGTTGATGATATAATATTGATAATGGTGGAGGAGATTTGGTTGAGCTTCTGAAAGAAAGCAGGGAGACTTCAATTTAAAAACAACAGTGCAAAGAATATGAAGATGTCCTCTCCTTCAGCACTTATTGGTGTTAAATATTAAGCTGCTGTGTTTTCTTCACCTCTGAGAGGATTCAGATGCTCTGCTCACAGGTAGCATAGCCATCCTTCCAAAAAGGAGTCTCTGGCATGACCTGCATGCAGCTGAGCACCAGGGAAGCTGTGAGCAGCCTGTCATTCTGATTACACGGCCTGTTGAGAACAAGGGATTTAAAACAAATGGAGCCAACATAAACTGATGGTTTAAGAAGAAAAGGTTGGTTATTGCCAGAATTTGCAATACAGAAGGACAGTCTTTGCCAGTATTCCAAATATGATGATCCCTTGCCAAAAAGTGCAATTGGCCCACAGCAGAGCTTCTCAATAGTGTTTCTAGGAAAAGCAGTTTTTTTACAGAGGGACTGGACAGACTGTGCACAGTATAATTACAATGGATGACAAAAGTACTAAATCCTCCTTTCTAAAGAAGAGCCACTCTGACAATGCCAGCTGAATGGCTGCTATCTACTCTCCTCCCCTCTGACTTGCAAAACCTGAATTCAAATGTGATACCACTCAGAATACTCTGTCCTTTCCCAAGCAGTTAAGAGACTCTTCACATAACACAGGAAGCAGAAAATTCTCTACAGTGTCACCTACAAATGCAGGATAGAAATCCGATAGTATGGTGTCAAGTATATTTTATAGTGGTCTTTTTTATATTTGTCCTCCGAATTCCTGTCCTTTACACCTGGAATATGCATTCTTTCTGAGAAAACTTTGGGAGACACAGTGGGTGTAATGATTGGGAAGAGTTTGAAGAAAGCTTTGAAAATTAGGTTTACCAACAGGGACTAAGTCCCCTTATATAGCTATGTTTCAAAATCAAATTTCTCCTAGAGTTAAAATTGTCAGTGGGGATAAATAATTACTTTCTGTTCTGAACTATTAAGTTAGCCTTCTGGCTCCTGATACATCCAGTTGTGAGGGTGGTAGGGTATTCCTCCATTATATGACTGCCCAGAGACTTCAGTTTGTTGGGTTGATGGTAAACAAACAGGCCGTGATGTGGGACAGGTCATCAGAAGTTTTATACACTATTGAGCCTGTGCAAGCATGCTTGTGTCCACAAGTCAATCATTATGGCGCACGTTAAGACTGAAGTCTTGTCCACGTAAGACAATAACATCACAGAATGCTCTGAGCTCTCAGTGGTTAGCTGGGACGTACCCTCACATGCTATGGGTGTGCAAAACAGTTCCCACCTCCAGGCAAATGCCCTTGTGTAGTCAGTCCCAGTTAGAAGCTGCTAGCTAACACCTGAAAGAGGACAATGAGAAGCTTGCCAGACCTCACCTTGGCTGGCACTGGCTAGGAACTTCCTGTCTGCTCCAGGCAATGCCAGAGTGACCTCCTGCCTGCACTTCCATGCTGGCTCAGATCCCTGTCAGCTGACCTCACGCAGTGGGGGCAGTTGAAGAGATGGCTGCCCATGGAAACCGAGCTCCTTGGTGTCAAGGTGGGGATAGGGGTGGCAACAGCCAGGCTGGGAATAAGCTTGAGACTACAAACACCCACACAGGTATAACCTTCCTCTCTTGCAGTTGAATTGTCCCCCAGTGGGAAAAAGCAACAGCTGGGGAAATTAAATAAGGAGGCCAGCTGAGGAGATACAGCCAACAGGCATGAAAGTGAGGTTGGAGAGAACGTCTGCAGGGAAGCCTGGTTGTTGGCAGAACCTAATACCAAATGCCTGGCCCAATATTAACCACCACTCCCATATCCCTCTGCCTTCCCAGTTGGCAGGAGGCACTGCTCTTCCCATTGTTTTTGGTCTGGGGCCAAAATAAATCAGTCAGCCAATAAGTGAGCGTTACAAACACAATCTACTGGTCTAACTCTAGGATGTATATTTTCAAAGTTCATATTTATAGTTTGCAAACTCTGTCTTTCAGATAGCAAGTCCTAGTAGCACCAGAAGCTGTTGAATATTCCAATCAAACACAAAATTAGAACAGGATTCTGTGCCACAAATACAAAGTAAAGCCATCTGCCAAATTTCTAAAATACCTCACCTAGAGATCTGGTAATTTTTCTTGTAGCATGAGTATAATATACAGCTTGCCCCTAAAGAAGCATCCTCTGCTGTGTTTAGCAGGTTTTATAGTAAATCTTCATCACTGAAAGACTATCTTCATGCTAAGACGTTGTTTTAAAGATGACAAGTAGTCCAAAGTTTCCAGAAAAGGGACAACACTTTTCTGTTATTTATTAGTTCATTTTAGGTCACTGGAGAACTTCCAAAGACATCTTCCTTTTCTGTTTTATAAACCCTAAGAGTTAAGTAAGTATTCTCAAATAAGCACAATTTACAGTATGTCAGCTTAAAATAAAATCATAACACATTTCTAAATTGATAGAAATTGCATAGCACCAAATGAGAAATAGGGATTTTTATCCTCTCATTTATACATGCTTGTCTCTCTGTCTATAAACATATGTTTGCACATACTGTGTATTGATAGATTAACATATAAAATTACAACACTGCATTTGCAACACTGTACTTAAAGTTGTGTCTGCATTTTTACTTCAGGGGTTTATATCTCAGCTATAAAAATTTCTCTCTAGGCTGAATCTTGGCAAAGATTGTCAAGCTACAAATTATTGTTTTCTTAAAAAAAAAAAAACAAAAAAAAACATGGCAAGACAATAATCCCTTTCTCTTTGCAGCATCAAAAGGACCTGTGGACTGATCTGGAGCTCGTGGTAGTTGGTAACTCAATCAGTGCCAAGAAAAACCTTTCACAATGATGGACTTGGCCCTTTGTGCTGTGGGAGTGAAATGCTGAGCCCTCTTAACCACTAAAGTGAATTTGTATTCTTGTTCAGTTTTTAGACAGTTATAAGATAATGTCATTTCCTTAAGCTATTTGTCAGTCATCAATAAATATTCATGATTAACAACAATTCTATTATGCATTTTTGTGGAAAATGGCAGAACTGATTCAGAAACTGAATCAGCCTCAGATTTTTCTGTAGGAACTGGCTGAAGACACAGAAGCAGAGAAGGCAGTACACCAACAGATCTGATGGGATAACAACGTCACTATAGCTAACAACTGGAGCTGATTTTAGAAGGACTTCATAAAAACTCTGGCAGGAGGAGAGGTATAGGACAATCTGCAAAGAAAGTGTTTTCCAGTATTTCCTGTGAGTGGGCCCATTTCTCCCATTCTGTCCTCCATACATATTATTTATAGTCCCTGCCACTGTGACAAAGTGATGGGATTTGTCCTCTAATATATCTACACAAACTGCCATGGTCAATGAAATCAAATGATTTGTTAACTTTTATATAAGCATTTCTGCCACCAGAGCTTAATTAGTTCAAAGGAAGCAGTATGGGATATTGGATGAAAAGTTGATTATCATCCTAAAGAGCAAAATTGAAATTTACTCAAGAGAGTGCAGAAAAACCTGTTAAGGATTAAGTAGGAATTGTGTGCCTCACAGGAATACTATGTGCCAAAATATGTCACCCTTTGACAGAACTCCTACAAGCAGCCTGTCTGGGTTGCAATAACTGCACTTCAATACAGACCGTGGAGCAAATAAAATAATATGTGTGTCCTATGGGATAAATTGTAACTTGGGCAATGAATATCTAAGACATGGAAAGCTTCTTTCCATTAAAAAACAAACAAACAAACAAACAAAAAAAAAACAAAAACAAAAAAACAGTAAGAATCTTTCCAATGTGCAGAAGGATATGAGATAACTATGTGACAAGCCTCATCATCCTTCACCGGCTGAAAAAGAGCTAGGGCCCATTTTTTCACCATTTTAGGGCCCTCTGGAGTAAAAAGTGCAAGATAGTTGGCAGATACTCAACTCTTGCTCCTGTCAATTTAACCTCTGGGAAAATTGGTGGAGGTTTATTTTTCTAGCATTGCACCAGGATGGACAGATATAGGTAACAATATCTAAAGCTGCCCCACATGAAGTGCTTGAACTAAAGACTGAGATTTCCTAAATGCAGATGACCCCAAAATCCACATTGTCTGGAAGAAGGCAAGAAAGCACTTTGCTACTATTCAGAAATGAAGAGCACAATGCAGACCTTGATAACTCCAGGCTGCTGTGCCATATCCTGCATCACCCTTCATAGACAGATACTCTTTTTTCGTTGTTTGTTTGTTTGTGGAATTAGTGCTAGAATAGATAGATCATAGGCAGGATCGGTAAAATACTAGTCATAACTCAGTAATACCAGCATGTTCTTCTAGATGAGCCCAAATATTGATGGAACAGAATTGCTCATTTGAGTAAATAATGTTTCATCGCCTTCCATAAAACATTTCATTCATCTTCATTTGACATCAAACCCTCAAATAAATCTATGTATCTAATGTATTTTAATTAAGCAGAGGACAGGTGAAGAGTTTTTCTTTCAACATCTCTAGTTGCACTCTGCTGCTCTAGTCAATGAAAGCAAAACTGTAAAAACGCCTTCATTATTAACACTAATTTTTACTTTATTTTCATTTTTTCTCTCATAAAATTGGTTGTGTCACTATGTATATGGGATGGTATGCCATGGTAAGGTAGCAAATTTATTCAGCCCAAGAGGTGGAACAGCTCTGCTCAATATTTTTTATTTTATTTTTATTTTTTCTTGCACCTGTCCAAGAATTTTAAGCTGTTGCAATAAAAATTGTAGGCAACTCCTCAGGGTATAGGTTATTTCCCAGACTTCTCCTCCTTTCACTTGATGTTTGCCATTGAAAGCTTTTTTTTTTTTTTTTTTTTTTTTTTTTTTGTGCAAATGGTGCTGGTTACTTCCACAGAAGAGATGTACTAGAAGTGCACAATTTCAGAAGAGAACCGGCGCCATATTTTCAGGCACTCCTGTGCTGACCATCAGTACTCACTGGGCACATTGTAGTTTCATTGAAATAGTGATTTTTATCTCCAAGTGCTTTAAAAATGGAGGTTCCAGTACTGAAGTCTGATCTACATGTGTGAAAGATAAGGCTTGTGCAGAGCGTTATGAACTTCAGTGCAGTTCTGTGTAGTGACCCAATATGTTCTCTTAACCGCATCTGTTTGCAGGATCATGGCCTTTAGCAAACTCTGAAAATGAGTGAAAACAGCACCACTGAAATGCAGTATTTTCTGAGGTGAAGTATAGCGTTCTTTTAAGAGTGGTCATCATGATTACGTAGCAGTTTTGGAATGAGTAATTCTTTTCCAGCTGAAACTAAAAGGCAATTTTAAACTCTTGGAGGTGGAATTTTGGCTTAGCCTCACTTAACTTAAAATATACATACATACATATCTATCTATATCCCTGGCACTTTTTCTTAAGTGATCATAAAATCTTTACATGTCATTGTTAGACAACCCCTCTAAAAGCAGAGTGGCCCCATGACACAATTCTGGCACACAAGTTCACTGAAATAATGTTCAATAAAATTAGATCATTAAGGTTGTTTCCTGTATATAGCACTTGAGTTTTCCCTAGAGCTCTGATCCAAGAATGGACCCAGTCTGATCCTACTTAGCTTTGAGATCAGAACATGTAGAATAGGTGTCATGCAGACTGATTCTCAGGAAATAAAAGTGCTTTCTTTGCTGTTAGTCCTAGAAACCTTTCTGCACATTCAAGGAAAAAAAAAAAAAAAAGGAAAAAAAAAAGAAAAAAAAAGAAAAAGAGGCAACTACAACCAAAAAACAAACAAACAAAAAAAACATCGCAAACCAAACCAAACCAAACCACCATCACCAACAAGAAACAAACATTCAAACATTTAACCTTGTAGGACTAGATATCATTGCATATAATATTTTGTGTTTTTTTATATCACAATGGTTAGAACAATTGTATCTCATTACCTTAAGGTAGCTGAACATGATACACCATAAGACAGTAACTGTCTAATAGTACAAGAAAAAAAAGCAGTTCTTAAACAAAATGCAATAAATCTACATTTAATATTCTTTCCTATGAAGCTGCTTAAACTTTTTTTTTTCTTTTCTGAAAAAAAAGAAAAAATAGTTTCCTTCATCTCAGTAAATCAACACATTAATGTATAGGAGGTGCAAAGCTCTCCAGTGCTTATAAGTTACAAATTAGACATTATTGTACTCCTTTCTTATTCTGCTTTTGATTTTGATTTTGATTTTTTTTTCCTGCCAGGTTTTTCTTACATTCTGCACTGTAACTCAAAATAACAACAAGAACAAAACAGATTAAAAAATTCAACAAAAAGTTTATTCTCAGATCTGCTGCTTTGGTATTCTCAATAAACTTTACCTACTTGTGTAGCTCTATGCTGGAAAGGTATCAGTTGTTCTAGAATAATGTTGGTTGACTCCATAAATCATCCTCAGAAATATCTCCATTAAATCTTCTCACCAGGGTAGGCTCATCTGCAAGTGATTGACAACAACTCAGCATTCATTTGTTTATTCTTTTTGATTTATTTGAATACACTTATTATTGCTCACATACCACAATGATTTATATTAAAAATAGATGATACATAGCTAATCCTGGCAGTTCCATAAAATTGTAAGTTATTATGTGCTAACTTTGCTGCAATGAATAGTCACATAATGCATTCATTGTGCCTTTCCAAAGAACTACGGAAAGATAGTTCAAAGTCCACCTCATAAAACGGGTGTGTGTTTGAATGTGGTAAAGACAGAGCTAAAGGCGAGTGAGAGCACTATTTGTAATGGAATAGGGTTGTCATATCATCTCACTGCTACCCCGTTAGACCAATCCATCAATCAATCATTCGTTTAATAATTGCCCTTAGAAATCATCACTAAATCCAGGTTATTTAGCTCTTTACAACCATTTAAAGCATCGTTATGACATTGTAGCTGGCTTCCGTTATGCAAAATATATATACTATATTTTGTATGCAAATAACAGAGGCAGGAATTTAATAATGCTATTTATAAAATAAAACAGGCCTAATGTTAAGTAAATGGCTTTCAGCCATGGTTCAGCCAGGTAATGAAACATGTGCCTGGATTGAAGCACATGAATCACTCTATTGATTCAAAAGCACTCTACATGTGCCTGAAGTTCAGCATGTACTTGAATCATTTGATGAATCAAGGCTTCCTTCGGTTATGAGAACATACAGAAAGCTGTGAGGCGAATTTTTGAGGTTGTATGTATACCCGCAACGTGCAAGTAAAAACGTACAAAACATAAAAAAAGGGATATCAAGAAAAAGAAGATGCAAAGGGTAGCATTATAAGGCACTTGCTGAGGCACAAGCCCCTTGGAAGGGGCTGTGGTGCTGCTCTGTGGCTTGGGTTTCAGTGTGCTGCTTTGTCAGGGACAGGCTGAGGAGCTGGGAGGTGGCTTCATTTCACCTTTCCCTTTGGTTTCCCCTCAGATGCATTGAGCTGTACACTGGGCCTGCAATGGCACCTTCCTTTTAGTAGCCTCTTTCTTAAAGTTTTCTTGATTGTGGCTCCACAAACCACTGTAGCAGCAAACCCAAGGCGGACAACATTAGGGCACATATGTGCAGCTTGGTGCAAACTTCTCATTGAACTAGAACCTGAAGGAAATAACTGCCTGCCAGCTACCTTTTTCAAACAAAACGTTATATTAGTATACACAAACATGGATCCATACAAAACTATAATTTAAAATACATTTTAGAAACTATGGTGGGGATAATGACAGATGTAATACAGAGGGTCCTCATGCAAACCTGCCTTTGTAAAAGAGTTCTTAGCAATTTTTGCTGGGACAAAGGGAACAAAAGTAGTTAAATTTATGTGCAGGTAACCCTATAAATGCCCAGAATGTTTGATGCAACAGAGAAATTTGGACACTAACAACCAGGACTTGTGATTGAAGAATAGGGTGAAGCTACCATGGGCTACTCCAGAGGCAAAAAGAAGACTTGAAGAATGTAGGATTTAAGTCAGGCATGGGCAAACACGAGGCAATGGAGCATACAGATGGTACTGGTGTGTAAGCGAACTAAGGAAGACCTCCTGAGCAAAATGTTTTAACTTGATGTTTTCAGGGAAAAAAATAAGTAATAAAAATAAGATAAATAGGTAAGGGATTTAAATTTCATAAGTATTAAAGCAGAGGATGAGGGAGAACAAGAGATGAAAAGTTGGGGGCTATCTGATATCTGGATGAAGTATGTTGGAGTAAGGGGAGGAGGCAAAAGAGAAGGGAGTAGGAAAAGTGGTAAAAGCAAGAGTACAAAGTGTATCTCTGGACTGTGCAGGGCATGGGATACAGGACTGAGCAATTCTCTTCTGACTCATGGGACACCCTTGAAAGATTTTAAAATTGATGGGCTACTAAAATCTTTAAACAAGGTACATCGCTATTCTAACCAATAATTCCATTGCTCTATTAACTTGTCTCACACTCCTCTCTCTCACAGAATGCAAAAATACTAAATAGTTAATGCTCTGAATAAAACATCTCTACAGCCCACTTGTGAACTGTTTGTGTTGAAACGTGCCTTCTCACACAATCCTTCTGACCCTAGGAACGTATAGTGCATTTGCGAGAACAGTATGATACAGTCCAGGGCAGAAGGAGTTCAGTTACTTCTAGTTTACGCAAAGTGATGTTTCCCACTCTTCATTGCCTGGCCTCAAACACTATTCTAACAAGCTTTCCAGTTTTCCACACTGTTCTACCACTATTGTCTATGAAAACAAAAACAAAAAAATAAATGAAAACAAAAACAAAAACACAGTGACTGTAGATGTGAAGAAATCCAGCAAAGGCTAGGTAGACCACTAAAAAAGCAAGCCACTTCAATGTATTTTTTGGGGTACCAACATCCTCATTATTTGCTCTAAAGGATCCCAAGCAAACAACACCAGCTTCTCATGTCAGAGGATGTCTTCTGTTACAGTGAGAGGAGTGCTATTTTGCTGAACAGCACAAACCAACACACCAATAGTGTTCAAAAAGAACTTCAGATGCTATAAAATAAATTTGAATATGTTTAAAAATCCCATAAGAGTTAACAAAAAAATCTGAATATGTTTTCTCAAGTAACTATTTAAAGCATATTTGAGTTTATTTAATTGCACTGGGATTTTTCAAAGCATATCAGGGCAAAACAGTAGAGTATAGGCCCCAATATGCTAATTAATAGCTAGCTAGACCCCTGAAATAAACCTGCTACACTTCATTAATCAGACAGTAATTGAATTGGCACAGTACTTCTGTGCAAACTATTTGTAGATTGAAATACCAGTCCTGCCAATGGAAAGGGTAACTTTCTCCACACAAGTATGTTTTTGGACAATGCATTAACATTTTTTTCAGTGGGCAGTTGGCCTTTATAATTCATACTTTTCTGCATGGAAAATCTCATATTACTGAACTCGGTGAATTATTGCTCATGCTGAGACAGTCTTCTAGGTAAGTACTTTTCAATGACCACAAGCTCAGCTCAGTGGAAAAGAACAAATCAGAGCTGATACACTTTGCTTTGTCATCTAAAGACATCTGCCAATTAATGTTATTATATAATAGCAGTGTTGGACAAATGTTTAATTTATGACACTTATTCTTGACTATTCAAAAGCTAACTACCTAGGGATTTAACTGCCAAATAGTGACTACTTTCCTCACAGAAAATGAAACAAGAAATTTTCTGGCAGAACTGATGAAGTGTAATTCTAGATATTCATTGTTCATAATCAGATCTGATAAAAGAGTTAACTGAACATAAAGAAAAGAGGAAAAAAATATTTCAAATGCATAGCATTTTTTGTATGAAATAGTTATTTATCCAGCTTTGGAAAAGAAGCCACATATTTGTGGTATAACCTTGGGCAAATCACTTTGGTCCAAGGTGCATTTTAGGGTATCTGGCAGATGTTTAAAGTTAGCTGTCAGAGACATCTTCAACAGCTTTGAGCATTTCAATGCAAGCTTAAAGCAATGAAAATCAGACATTCCAGCCTGAAATTTCTGAAAATTTGGAGATCTGTATCTATAGCTTCCTAAACAGTGTTGCAGATCTCACCTTTTGCCATTGCTTGCTTCTCATCCCTGCAATAGAATTCTGCAGGAATGTTGACAGGCTTCAAGTCGGATTTCCTAAACTGGATCTTTAGTACTTGCCAGTTTTGAAATCCTCAGTAATATATATATATATATATATATATATCATATACATATACAACTATACATTTGTGTGTGCGTGGATTTGTATATTTTCTTAGATATATTTTATTACTTCTTGGAGTGTGCAGCTATTTTTATTGGGGGGAGAAAAAGTGCTTCATAATTGCAAGCAAGCACACCGAGTCTGAGGTTTAAAGTAAGACTTAGAGAAATGTATAAGTAACTGAAAATGACCTTGGATAATGAAAACACTTGAACATTCTTAATTAACAATAAGCATTGCAATGCACATCAGCTAGAACGTCTGTATGTGTGTACATGCACGCATGCACACTGCATATATTTCACGGTGCCAAACCAATAAATTCCTACGGCAAGATGCAACTAATAAGCAGCAGAGGGGGATGGGATAATTCTTAACATATAGTTATGGCCATTAAGGCAACAATAACCAATTAACATTGCGTTAAAGGGGAGAAGCAGCTGTGATAGTCACATCATTTATCAGAGGGAGTTCTGTTTCTTTGATCTAAGAAAAACAAAGAAAATTACCTAGTGTTTTTTCAACAAACATTTAAAACCGATTAGATATTTTGAACTTCCATGCCTATTGAGGGAAACACTATCCTTAGAGTTGGCTTGTTAACAAAAACTAGTGTAACACTTTGGGGAATATATTCTCCAGCTATCTTATTTCTTCTAATCATTGTCCCCTTTCACTGGAGAATTTCCTATTATTCAGCAACATATGGACTAAACATTTCTTCAGTAATCATGTCTGAACAAAGTAATCATTCCCTCATTAACCAATTATTCCTCAGAATCAAATGAAACAGACATATTTGTTAAGACAATTTCCTTTAATAAACCCTATGGAACCTTACCTAGCACATAGCCCATTCAAATGGTTTAATTCAAAGATCACAGTGGAGAGGATGAAGAGGGATTCTTGTTTTACACTCACAATAAGTGATCTCAGGAGCAAAGTTAGGGATGGAATTAATACCAGATTAAAGAAAAAAAAAAAAAAAGTAATGTTAAAAGAGCAGTAATTACTGACTAAAAAATTAGCTTTTCATATCCTGCACTATTCCTTTGCTGTGTGCTTAAAACTCATAGTGCAATTTTGTTAATTTTAAAGGAGTTTGAAGTATAGGTGAAAAGAACAGACACTGAAAAGTCTACCACTCTATGCAATGCTGAAACTCAACTGGAAAAAAAATTAAATAATGAAGCCAGGGAAAAATACTACCTTCTCTCATGATATGTGGTGATTCAGAAATCACCCAGGTAAACTACCTGGTAAGCCTTTAAAAACTTCTGACTATTTGGATTTCTAAGTAAATTGATAAAGAAAAATCTGATCTTGAGAGCTAAAAGTAAAGTTTATCAAGTAGGTATGTGTTTACTTGTTTTATACAGTAGATTCACTACCTCTTTCTCAGATACAATTCAGTTCATTCTTTGTTAGTTTAGAAACTTCATTATAACCCCAGAAAACTAACAATGTAATTTTATACTAGTTTCTTTCTTTCTAGTACTGAAACATATAGTTGCAAAATGAACAATGAACTCTCTCTTTAAGATGTAGTCAGAGTTTCAACATTCTTCAGTTCCTTTGTTTCTTTTTGCTGTTTTCAGACAAAAATACATCCTGAGAGTGTGTTTTAGGGATAGTCAGTTGAAAAGCCAAATTATTCATCTTTAACTTGGCTAAAACACACAGGGGCTGTAGATTGTGGACGCCATATCTTACACTGCATTTTGAGATTTTTAAGCTTGACTTCAGTATTACTACCATCAGCTATTTCTGATTTTCAGTCTTGTTTTGGAAGAGGAAAACAAGAGCAAACACTGGTGTCCTTTCACCAGTAACTTGCAACTTAATAGTACCACCCTCAGATCCCCAGTGAGCTGGAGCTTAAGTTTACTTTATACATTTTTGTTCCTCACAGCAATATCTGTGTTACCTGGAACTGTCATTTCTGCTACAATTGCCACCAAACTTTATTACGAAAATCCCACATGCTAACAGTGTATCTACCAGAGCATCTGTGTTTCCCTATCCTCCAGCAGTTACCCCAATCCAGCAAGCTAGCCATAATCTAGCTCATTGGACACAAGTAGTAGCCCATCTGGGGTAACATAAATGTCAACATGCACTGGAAAATTTGAACTAGAAGCTGGGTAAAGTGTTGTTAGCCTGTGCTCACCTTGGTGAAACCCTAGTGTTTCTCTGTGCTTTAAGAGTCCTGAGTTACATTATATCTATATGTTATTTCACTTGCTGAAGGAAAACTTTTTGGACTATATTGCAGATTATGTATGCAGGTGACATTATTTACAAAAGAGAAGTATGTTGATTATAATTAACTCATGATTATGTCCTTATTCAAACTAAAATTTAGCTCACAGTTGGGACAGATATGCCAAAAATACCTTCAAAATTGTCAGTCATATAACCAAATGATCTGTCTTCTTATTCAGGTTATCATTCTGGTAGAGGAAGGGTGCTGTTTTCAAAATTCTTATATTAATTTTATTTCTCTGTCTATAAATCAGAAGTCTCAACCAGTTAGTCATTCATGAGTGCCAGTGAGACTGTGAGATCTTCATAAACTAGTGGTGACAGCTGTCATTCTGTTGGGAAACACTTTCTAAAAAGTTTTATTCTCTACCCCTTGAGTTGAGGATCTGGACACTTGAGACAGGGCTGTGGCTTTCAGTTTGTAATTTTCTGAATATTGGCATCAAATAACAGGCCAGTTGATTCACAGCTTTTGTTCCCAAGGGATTTTGAGATTAAGTCACTATAAATGAACAGCCTACACATATTTTTTTAAAACAAAACACCACTAAGAAAAAAAAAATCACTCTGATTTCTGGATTTAGTCTCAAGGTAATAAATACAACAATCAGTTCTCCTTATATTTTAGAGGAATGTTACTCACTTTATTATAGAGTTGTCTACCTGAGTTGTAGTGGTTCAGTATCAGCCATCATTTCTTTGACAAACAAATAATAGCCTTTAAGAATCTACTCAAGGATGAAATCTGGCAAACTGCATCTGCATAAAAACAAATTTTCTCCTTTTTAAAAAACAGTAACACAAGAATGCATTTTTATTTTTCTCTACTTGATTTTTATTTTATTATTATTATTATAATTATTATTATTATTATTTTGAAAAGAAAAAGAACAACTGAAAAAGCTTTGGGGGATTCATCTCTCTTTCCATACAATTTCTATTATTTAATATGTTATGTAGGTAATAACACCTCTGTTTCTTTCTGACAAAACATGAAATTATATAAAATCTTAGTTCACACATATGTCTTTGTTTTACAAAGGTATTAGGTAGTAAGCAAAGACACTTTAACTCACTAGCTAAATATACTTCTTATTCAAATTTGGTATCACTGTTAAAGTGTAGTACTTTCTTTTTTCCACAGTTTTTTTTTTTTTTTTTTCCTATAAATGAAAAATTTTGGTTGTTTGCTTCCACACAAAGAAGGCAGCATGTTCACTAAAAACAAAAACAAAAACAAACAAACAAAAAACCAAAAAAAGTAATTTTATTATTACTGTGCTACTATTCATTATTAATGTGTTACTGTTATATATGCACAAATGTTCTTTCATAATTACTGCTCCAGAATTTTTATGGCAAACCAAGACACCTAATCTACACATTAAGCATGTTGAATAGCATATGTAAGCCCCCAGCACAAGAAGGATATTGATCTGCTAGAGTGGGTCCAGAGGAGGGCTACAAAGTTGATCAGAGGGCTGGAGCATCTCTCCTATGAAGAAAGGCTAAGAGAGCTGGGGATATTCAGCCTGAAGAAGAGAAAGCTCAGGGAAGACCTCATTGCAGATTTTCAGTACTTAAAAGGGGCTTAAAAAAATGAAGAACAACTTTTTGTTTGCTCAGGCAGACAATGACAAGAGAAGGGGGAATGGCTTTAAACTAAAAGAGAGTAGATTTAGATTAGATGTTAGGAGGAAATTCTTCCCTATGAGGGTGGTGAAGCACAAGACTAGGTTGCCCAGAGAAGCTGTGCATGCCCCATCCCTGGAAGTGTTCAAGGCCAGGTTGGATGAGACTTTTGGTAACCTGATCTAGTAGGTGACATCCCTGTCTATGTCAGGGGGGTTGGAACAAGATGATCTTTAAGGTTCCTTCCAACCTGAGCCATTCTATGATTATGAAGATATGATACCTTTAAATGTCTCAGCATACATCAGAAACTAACGTGTCGATGAGCTGGAGGTTTAAGGCTTCCTACATTCCCACATGTAGGTTGTCATAGCTTTAGAAATATATTTATGGTCTTTTTGTAGAAACTTCTGTACTTTAAGAACAGCAAAAGCTAGCCATTACAGTTCTCTGGGCACTTACTATTATGTTCCAACTATGAATTTTGATTCTGTTGTCCTATGCTGCCCTATTTGGGATACTCTTCTGCTTGCCAACTAAGTGCCTCAACAGCACCACAAATGCCATCTTGCCCCAAATGTCTGTTACCATTTGAACAAACTGAAGCACAGGAGGTTCCAGCTGAATACAAGGGGGCACTTCTTTGCTGTAAGGGTGACAGAGCACTGGCACAGGTTGCCCAGAGAGGTTGTGGAGTCTCCTTCTCTGGAGATATTCAAAACCTGCCTGGATGCCGTCCTGCACAATGTGCTCTAGGTGATCCTGCTCAGCAGAGGAGTTGGACTAGATGATCTTCAGAGATCCCTTCCAACCTTGGCCATTCTGTGATTCTGTAATTCCTACTGGTATTCTTTTCTTTCTACTTCTACAGAGTATTCAGTCTTTATTGTAAACAGACTGTGCATAATGTTACACTTTCAGTTATTTTTCTTTACGGATATCTTTCTAATTTATCTTTTAGTTAATTTTCCTTTTCAGCGATACAAAATGCAGCTATATATATATCAATATATTATGTCATTATGATATAATATGTATATATAAGATATATATGTCATAATACCCTGAACATTTAAGCACATGTTGAACTTGACAATACCAGTATGGTCAGCCCAAGAGACAACAGTATCCAGTGACCAGGTCACACAAGTCTGCCATAAATATAGGGGAACGTGTGGCAAAGTCTGGGAGGCAAGTAGCAAGCAGGATTATGGTAGCAGGTTCACAGGGTGAAAAACAGTGCCAGATCCCTCACTTAGGCCCAGAAGCAATATGCCTGCAGAGGAAGGACAATATAACTGAGCT